>NC_089200.1:739659-776406 GCF_963930695.1 Labrus bergylta
TGTGTGTGTGTCTGTGTGTGTGTGTGTCTGTGTGCGTGTGTGTGTGTGTGTGTGTGTGTGTGCGTGTGTGTCTGTGTGTGCGTGCGTGCGTGTGCGTGCATGTGTGTGCGTGTGTGTGCGTGTGTGTGTGTGTGTGTGTGTGTGTGTGTGCGTGTGTCGGTGTGTGTGTGTGTGCAGACGGTGCTGAACACCATGTGTGGTTACGGCGTGCAGCAGCTGGATTGGAGCTCGGCGGCTGAGGAGGTTTTCACCGTCGGCTGCCTGGAGAAGATCGCCTCGTGGACAAAGAACAACCTGCTGCTGGTCGCCGCTCTGACCGGCGGCCTGCTGCTGCTCGAGGTAACAAACACATCTGTTGGGGGGGTTAGTGTTTACCCTCTGATGACCTCCTTTAACACTCTGCTGCTCTCTGCAGGTCGGGATGATGTGTCTGGCTGCGGCTCAGATCTCCAGAATTAAAAAAGTCCAACAACAGAGGAAAGACAACGCGTCCACAAGCAGATCAGAACGAAAGGACAGCTACTGGTTTCCCGCTTTCGCAGATTTCGATGACGAATGAAAACGAATCAGTTCCTCCAGCAGGTTTTTACTGGATGTGGGTCGGAGAAAGAGAAGAGCTGAAACTGTCTCTGTTCACTCTGTAAGTCGAGTGTCGGCTTCATCAAACTACCTCATGAAAACCTTTATGCATCACATGATCAATCTATACATCATGGTTGCGGGATGTGGCGAGAGGCGGGGTTACACCCTGGACTGGTCACCAGCCAATCACAGGGCTGACATATAGAGACAGACAACCAGCCA
Source organism: Labrus bergylta (assembly GCF_963930695.1). Lineage (NCBI taxonomy): Eukaryota > Metazoa > Chordata > Actinopteri > Labriformes > Labridae > Labrus > Labrus bergylta. The sequence goes on from NC_089200.1 coordinate 740,464, forward strand.
CACTCACATTCACACCTACAGACAATTTAGAGTCAGCAGTTAACCTAACGAGCATGTCTTTGGACTGTGAGAGGAAGACGGAGAACCAGGAGAGAACCCACACATGAACAAGGAGAACATGCAGACTCCACACAGAGAGACTCCTGAAGGACGGGGATTCAAACCAGGAACCTCCTCACAGAGAGACTCCTGAAGGACGGGGATTCAAACCAGGAACCTTCACACAGAGAGACTCCTGAAGGACGGGGATTCAAACCAGGAACCTCCTCACAGAGAGACTCCTGAAGGACGGGGATTCAAACCAGGAACCTTGTGTGTGTGTGTGAGTGTGTGTGTGAGTGTGTGTGTGTGTGTGTGTGAGTGTGTGTGTGTGTGTGTGAGTGTGTGTGTGTGTGTGTGTGTGTGTGTGTGTGTGTGTGTGTGTGTGTGTGTGTGTGTGTGTGTGTGTGTGTGTGTTCTAAAAACAATGCTCTGCTCATAACATTCCTGAATCAGACAAGTTTCAACTTTTACTCGCTGTTACGTGTGATGGTTATAATTCAAACTGCGTGTGTGTGTGTGTGTGTGTGTGTGTGTGTGTGTGTGTGTGTGTGTGTGTGTGTGTGTGTGTGTGTGTGTGTGTGTGTGTGTGTGTGTGTAGATGTGGTAGACACTCTACACCGAAGATTTATTTTATTCTAAAAATCTGATTAAAATGAACTTCTGTGTGACTCTCTTGGTCACACACATGTCAAGTGTAATAAAGATGTGTTCATGTTTGTGTGAGTGTGAACGACATTGTGCTGAGAGGAACGCTGCTCGCTCTTTTTTCTTTTCTTCCATCACTTCAGAGATCTCTCCTCAGAGATCAGCGCCGGTCTGCATGTCCTTCCTCCCGTCCGGCTGAGCTCCGGTGGGAGACGCTCTGATGGATCTAAACGGCTCGTTCTCCTTCAGTCTTCAAACAAGCTTTTTATAAAACGTGTTGACAGAAATAGATTCTGTGTTTCTGAAATGTCTGAATAAAAGAACAACTGTAGATGTTTCCATGTGCCTTTAATTCATAGAAGAGATAAGAATATTAACCGACAAGCAACAAAATTATATCCTTTTTAAAATTTTCATTCCTGCATTAAGAGCTCATATTCTGCCCTTTCTGGGGTTCGTATATTTAATCTATGTTCCTACTTTTGTACGTTCACAATAGATAAAGTTCTAATAAAGTGTCTGTTTTCATGAACTGCTCCTCCTTGCTCCCTCTCTGCTCTGAGTCCATCAGCTGCACTCTGTTGAGCCCACACTGTTAGACCCCACGTGGGCCAAGTCTGCTCTGATTGGTCTGCCGATCCGCTCTGTCGTTATTGGTCAGTTGCTCAGCACGCTTCTCGGAAATTTCAACATGAGCTGCAGGGCCACAACGAGCCAATGGGCTTAGATCAGTGATCTCACACTGACACATTTTTATGGAGGGGGGCTAGAACCGAGCGTTACATGCAGCTAATGCTACAGCTAACAGGAGGACGTAGGAGAAGCCGCGTTTCCACAGACTTTGAATTTCTGCACATAGATGTGCCTAAACATGCACAGGACACTTGGAAAACACACTAAAGAGCAGATAAAACCAGAAGAAGAAGACTATGGGACCTTTAAATCTTTCCCATACTTCCCCTGCATTCATCATGTGGAGTCGCATCGGAAAAACAAGTTTCTGAGTTGTAAATGAAACATGAACACGAACAACAACTCGGGAAAGAGATGGATGCCCGACTTGATGTCAAATTTGTCATCAACACGGCGAGCAAAAGACGTTTAGTTGATGTTAAAATACTTTTGATTACACTCAACGTTGTGCTCAAATATAACTCGTAACAGAGACACTCACTCTTACCTTCTTCTTCTTCTTCTTCTGTAAACTGGCGTCATCAGAATTCAAACCTTTTCACTCACCTTCAAATATTTGATTTCCCATCATTTTATTTGAAGATTTTATTTTTTGGATCGTTAATCTGGAACTCTAAAGATTTAAAATGAGAATAAATCAGCAGAGAATTAACGAGTGTTGTAGTCAAGACCAAGACCAGGACATACTCAAGACCAGATTTCTCAGAGACCGAGACGTAGACAAGACCAGAGATTTAGGGCTCGAGACTGAGTCAAGACCACCAAGACCAGGCGTTTTCCATCTTATCACACTGATAAACGTGGGAAGATAGCCGATCAGTGGTGGGCTTGACCGGTCTTCATTTAAAATCCTGAGTCTGCCCAGTCTGAGACAGAGACAAGACAGAGTAACGAGGCTTTGGATTCCAAGACCAGACCTTCAAAGAGTGTTCTCAAGAAGACCCAGACTGATTTTGAGTACTTCAACACTAAACTAAACTTTACAAGCAGGAAATGGTTAGAAGTCCAAGACCATCTAATCAGACTTGAAGGTTTAATCGATGAATCAGCTGACGTGCTTCTTTTATTTAACTTGCATTAAATTTAAATCGTACACCTGGAGCAGCTTGTGGACGTCCTTGAGAAGAGAGACAGCCCGGAGACCCCCCCTCAGTAAACCCGGGTAATCCCCCGTTGTTCCCTCCCCTCTCATGAAGACTTCATTGTGACTTTAATCTGTGCTGGAGGATTAGCGCTGCAGGCACCTGTGGTTGCGTGTCGTCGCAGGGCTTCTGTCCCGTGCGGGGCCTCACATTCGCTTGATTGGATTAATAACTGCAGAGTTCTGTGAGTCAGGTAAAAATAGCCGCGGTGCAGCGCTGTGGTGACGACTTCCTGTTGAGAGCGTCACCTGTTTCCTCTGGGTTAATCTGACGCGGTCTCTGCAGCAGCTGTGGACGGGAGAACTGAAGCCTGCAGCCTTCATCTACAGTTGTGAACAATAACAACGGTGACATCTGTAACTACAACATCAGGTCATTTAACGGTCCTCTGTGATTGGACGATGACATGATCTGGGATCATGGAAAACTGAAGCAGGAGTGTACCTACATTGATCTGTTAGGCTAGCAGACATCCTGCTGCTAGTATTTGTGCTAAACCAAGCGGCAACCTCCTGCGTTGAAAAAAAAAGGGCAAATGCTGAAGTGTAACATCCTGCAGTTCCTTGAGTGTCCACTAGAGGCTGGCTGCAGAAGCACAGGAAGTCACATACACACCCATTCTAAAAAGTCTGTTTTTACAGCAGAGATGAACATGTTTACAGTCTGGTTCAAAAAACCAAATAGGTGTGATTAGCTCATGTCTGGATGGACACACACTGTACGGGGGGTGAATGTTTTGATGACTCATCAGTTTTGATTTGATGAAGGATAAGAGTTATTCACAATAAGGCGTGTAGCTGACCTGATTGACAGGTGGGCACGGTGTAACGGTTTGTCAGGAGGTTTAAAACCCGCCTCAGCTCCAGCTCTCAGCCTGTCGTTAGGTTGACTGAAAGTTAGACTGAGACAGCATTTCCAGCATGGAGACCGCCATCGATGGGACTCCAGCGCCCCCTGCAGGGACAGACGGGGGACGCCATCGATGGGACTCCAGCGCCCCCTGCAGGGACAGACGGGGGACGCCATCGATGGGACTCCAGCGCCCCCTGCAGGAACAGACGGGGGACGCCATCGATGGGACTCCAGCGCCCCCTGCACGAACAAACGGGGGGCGCCATCGATGGGACTCCAGCGCCCCCTGCAGGAAAAAACGGGTGACCTCACTTCGGCATCATCCTGGGTCTTGTTGGTTTTTAACACACCTGGTAAGCATGGTCAGACTGTTCGTTCAGAAACGTGACAATGGAAGAAATACAACAGTTTTTATTTTCAAATATAAACAAACAACACGTTTTATTTAGTAAAAAAAAAGAAAAAGACTTCGAGTATTTTCATGATGCAGTGAGAGAAAAGGTTTGGTAAGTGGCGTGCGTTGGCAGGTCATTATTGAGGTTTGTGGTTTATAAAAACATCATCAAGGTTCAAACTGTGAAGTTAAGGCAGCGCTACTTTCTCCTGTCTCCCGTCTACGGAAACGACCACACGACTAAAACCCAGAGAGAAGTTCGAGGGGCACAAACTGTGAGGGCTAAAACATCTGAGTTAGCGTTTAGCCACGTAGCGGAGTCAAGCTAACGTAGAGATCGCGTAAGTTAATGTTAACGTCGTACTTTAATCCGTCCTGACGGCGTTCTGAGTCTTAACATTTTCCATGTCGGTTTCAGTTTGTGAAGTTATGAAATATTTCTGCTGTGTCAAACGTCAGTTAACGATTTGTAAACAACTTCAGATTTTAAGCACAATTAATAACTACTCGTTCTAGATCTTAGATTTCCACAAACTCCGAGCGTGCTGCGGTCCGTCCTGCGCAGCACACACGCCACCATTTGCTGCCACTCCAGTCAATGATTGTGTTTCTGAATCATGTGATGCGTCTCCGCAAGCTGCAAGCTGGACAGAATAGAACGACCCGGAGAGGAAGTTGCACAAAGTGTCTGGTCACTTTCAAAATAAAACCCCAACATTCAGACTCCTGATCGTATTTTCCATCTCTTTATCAACAAGACATCAAAACAGTCTCCGAATGAACAACAGACAAAAAGACATGTGTGAACGTTGCGCTGGTGGCACGCTCCAGAGACGGACGGCGGCGCTCGCTGTGGAAACAGGAGCATTGACTAGAGTGGCAGCAAACGGCGGCGTTGTAGTGCACGGAGCTGACGGGCCACACGTGCACGGACTTTGTGGAAACTGGGGGTCATGGATACAAACCTAAATTAATCAGCTGCAGCTTTTGGACAGCAGCATCTCTTCATGGGATCGCTGCAAGCTTGGCAGAATAGAACGACCCGGACAGGAAGTCGCACAGAGCGTCTGGTCACTTTCAAAATAAAACATAATATACAGACTGAGGCGCTTGCTGTGGACTGCACATGCACGGACTCTGTTGTCATGGAGACAAACCTAAATGAATCTGCAGCTTTTGGACTGCAGCATCTCTTCAGGGACATAAAGAACTGCGCCTCAGAGATATTAGAATATTTAATTTTATGAGCCGCCCACCCTCACTCCTCTATGACAGTCGGACTCTGTCTTTGTCAAACTGATGAAATATTCCAACAGGATCTTCATGTTTAAGAATAAACAAACTCTGGGACTTAATGTTTTAGGACGAAGGACTCTAGCATGTTTGAGGCTCCAGAGAGAAAATGAAACCAAACTAGCATCTTGTTCCCGTTGGCGGCGACGGACAGTCAGGGTAATTATCTCTACAACAACATCGAGTCAAAACATAGAAATAATGCACGTAGACTTCACATGAAGCCAGTAAGAACGCATGCCTGCATGCTGTCAGAAGAAGGTCTGTAAAAGTCTAAAGAGCACTTTGTAATCATTCTGTTGTCATGTGGGACGGATTATCCATTAACCCTTTAAACCAGCCTGAGTCATCCAGAATCCAATCAGAGGTTTGTGACACACCTGAGGGTCAAAGACGGAGATACGGCTCAGAGCAAACAGCATCACAACACAGTTCTTAACATCAACAAATCCAAGAACAAAAACACGACAAACACTCAACAAGATTTTCATTTTCAGGATCCAAATGTTCAGGAACCTGAGGGGATTGGCTGTGATCCTGGGTGGATGCCGTGTTTTATACATTCCATCCTGTGTGGTCCAGTGTGGTCTCATAAACCGTCCTGGGGGGAAAGCAATCCGGATTTGGCGGATATGTTCAGGGCTTTAAAGTATTACGAGGAGGTTAAACTGGACTGATCCACCTCCGCACCTCGACCATCTGATTGGGGTTCAGTCAGTCAAACGTTCACTCGCTGCTAAGGCGGGGCTGAACTGGACAGACTTTGAGTTTCAACTAAACCATCTAACATGTTTCTGGAGCTCCTCTTTGGAGAATCCCAAAAGACTCCCGGGTCTGAAGACATGAACCATCCATCGCAGGGTGGTTGTAGAGCAGAGGTGGGCAACTGGCGGCCCGGGGGCCACAAAACATGACAAAATCTGCCATGAAATCATGAAATATGTCCATACCTCGACCAGGTTTTATCCACACAGGGGAGCAGCCGTTGTCCTCCGAGCTCTCCAGCTGGTTCCCAACATGCTGATCTAATTGGTGCTTTGTCTTTATGTCCTTGGATGCATGCAGAAACAAAATTGGATTTTGCCCCAAAAAGAATCCGATATTCTGGTCTCACCCCCGCTGGGATTTTGCCTCTGACAGGAGTCTGAATTCTTAAAACCAATTTCCAATTTAAGAGCAAATAAAACACACAACATGTCCGATCCATGCTCCCAAAACGTCCTCACTTCTGGTAGAAAAGATGGCGTTTCTCGAGGCAGGCGTTGCTCCGTCCTCCACCGATCAGAATCAGATCAAAGGATTTACCTACAGAGCATCCTGTACCCATAATCCTCTGCTGCAGAAATGGCTCCTGTATATCCAAATATGTTTTTCTAGCGAGTTTGTGTCGATTTTTTTCTATCCGATCAAAGTTTGGCCCAATAAAACCAGCGTGACCTTTGAACCTGAGGGCAGCTGCTCGGCATGGCGTCCTGTGAAGAAGGAGATCCCGTCTCTCCACATCTCTTCCTAACCCTCGGGGTCCAGATGGCACTGTGAGTTCTGACCGGACTTCTCAGATCCTTCCAGCTGTAGATACGGTGCGGCGTACAGTCTGATCACACCTGACAGATGTTGTAGTAGACCGTGTGTGCGTGCCTCTCGCTCGCCGAGTCGCCCATCGAGTCGTACATGCTGTCCTTGTGCGTGTGGATCTCAGTCATCGGCACGTCCACGCTGTGGCAGTTGTTGTGAGCGTGAGGATTCTGCGTACCGTAGGACGGCACGGGCTGCGAGGGAAACACAGAACAACATGTCAGAACCTACAGGACGCACGAGGAGAGAATTTATGAAGCTCTGTTTGAATGAGAGAAAGGAAATCCTCGAGTCTCGTGATTCACACATCAGCCGATTGGTCCGTTTGAAATAAATTCTGGTGTCTTTGTTAAATTGTCCACTCGGTTTTGGGTGGTTTGAACGCTCAAACGAACTCTAGTCTAGAACTCTAGAGTACACCGCGACATAAGACCGGCCTGTCGGCAGCAACCATCTCGCCACTATATTGCTATATTGCTGGACGCCGCTGGCCGCTGCCAGCTCAGCAGCAGAGACATAAGGCCTGCCTGTCGGCGGCGGTGACGACGAGGAGCCGAGGCCGGCTCGAGCTGGGGGGGACTGGTAGTGTCGGTGCTCTCACTGTTTGTCTATGGACACAGACATAGAGTCTGTTTTCTGACAGGAATTTACAAGATCAATTCTGGAAGAAATCTCTGAATCAGTTGAGGAAACGGTCTCATGTGTTGAAGTAAATATGTCTGTAAATGTTTTTATTACTATATTTCTACTGCTATACTGTATATTTTGAAGAAACTGTAACGATAGAATTTCCCTCTGGGATTAATAAAGTGTTTCTGATTCTGAACTAGAGGACCTTAGTGGGAGTGGCCTGCAGTGCTGTGCATTCTGGGATTTGGAGTCTTTCATCCACGAGCCAAAAAGACTCTTTCTATCTTTTCTCGGTCAAGAAGGCTCCAACTTCAAAATGTATTTCACATTTCTACATATATGACCCAAAGTCAACACAGATTCATGTTTCATGGTGAAGTATCACCTTAATCCTCCCTGCAGGTTAACATCCACGTTTGAGCTAAATGTGGTTACTCATCGCTCCGGTCGATACGCCAGTTTAACCCAACACAGCCGACATCTTGATCTATATACCGCCACATTTAACACATTTAATCAATGTGATACATCTCTGTGTGTTTTGGATCTATGGCGAGGAGAGAGAGTGCAGCGATTGGCTCCAGAGTATGTAAAGGTCTTTTAAGTTTGTCTCTGCCTCTCATGCAGCTCTTGTTAAAGTTACTCAAAGTGTTCCAGTTCAGTCATCGTTACATTAACTTGTGTTTCTCTGGTTATAAACAGACTTTTCTGCCTGGACACAGTGACCACGGAGACAGTGGGGCACGCCGAGGATCAGCACGGGATCAAGATAAGAGTCAGAGCTCTAATCTGTCCAACCTTGGAGACGACTCTCTCCGCTGTAATCTGCTCAAACCCAACAGGTGTGAATGAAGTAACAGCTCACAGGTGTAAAGGAACGCGTGATCTTTACAAACAGAAGTTAAACGTGTTGTGTGGATCGAGACGACCACGTTCAGACGTCCAGTGTATGAAACACAAACAGAGTCCTACAGGTGGTGGTGTTACCTTTCCTGTTCCACTGAGGGGGAAATCTTTACGACAGAGGTGGGCGATGATTCCTGCCGCCAGCGCATCGCCGAGAACGTTGATCATGGTCCGAAAGCGATCGCTGCAGAGACAAAGACGACAAAGACGGACTGTGACACTCGGGTCTCTGAGTCGTGGATCTGATTCTGTTTCAGGACATCACAATCTAAAAGAAAGAGATCTCTCTGCATGAGGAGAACTGCTACTCACAGGATCCAATCGATGGCGACAATGAGCGTGATGTCATCAGGAGGCAGCCCTACTGACGTTAGGACGATCACCATGGTAACCAGACCGGCCTGGGGGATCCCCGCAGCGCCGATGCTAGCAGCTGTGGCTGTGATGCTGCAAGACAAACAGAAGAAAGAGTTTAAATCCTAAAACTGACTGATCTGATAGCAGCCCCGTCATCTGACCTTTGACCCAGAAGAAAAGTGTCTGATAAGAGACACATGATTTAAAGATGGCTTCTTGTTGAGACTTTTTCCCATCATGCTCCTGCTGCAGATTTAACGAGCAGAGAACAAAGAATGGAATATTTACGGGACAATCTCTCGGCTGCAGCTGTTCCTGTGTGTGCAGCGTTTGATAGTTAATCAAACGTTCATGTTTTTAATCATAAAAATGCATTACTCTTTTAAAGCGCTTTTCAAAATACTCAAAGAGCCTCAACAAAGAACGACAAAAAACAAAACGACGAAGAGATAATCAGAGAGGAGGAGGAGGAGAGATGCGATAGTTAGTGATGTTGAAGAGGTGAGTTTTTTAGGGAAGTGAGTGAGGGCGGGTCTCTGATGGAGGGGACAGTGGAGGTTATGAAGGACGGGGGTGATGTGGTCACGGGTGAGGGAGTGTGTGAGAAGGCGAGCCTTCTTATTGGTTTGAATACATCACATGACGTTTGATCATAGACGATGACACTTAGAATTCCTGCGGTATACAGCTACATGAATATTCAACATTTATTGTGCTTTATCATGACCTTTGAACTCTTCCCTGGCTGATGATGGACTAAGCAGCTCTCTCTGATTGGCTGATGGCTGAAGTGAGGCGGTCTCTTTGGTTGTTTATATACGTAGAAATGTTTTCTTGCTGCCATGAAGGTCGGTGAGACCCAAACGTTGTATTAGTCAGCGTGAAGCGGGACAGTGTGCGTCTTTAAGTTTGACCCTCCTCCAACACACCTGTGACACCTTCAGGTGTTCAGAGAGTTATTCCATCGTACGTCTGTGTGAAGTGCGGCCATAACGTTAGCAAGGTTAGCATTATGAGCTAGCTCCTTTCTGCCTACCTCAAACTCCCTGAGAGCTTTCCTCATTGTGTCCTAAAAAAACTATTCAGCATCACGCTACATGACACCACACAGAACACGACTGTGAGTGACAACACGCTGACGGCAGACTCCGCCTCCTTATAGAGATCTATTCAATCTAAAAGCGATCCAAGAAACCAATTGGAGCCATTTTTTCTGACCATTGACCCAAAGTAACCCTGGTCTGACCCGTCTCTGAGACCTAAAACAGACGCTGAAGAAAAGCGTCTGATAGCAGAGAAACTAAAAAAGGGGACTTAAGAATGTTAGAAAGTCAAGATGAGACATTTTGTGAAATCCTAAAGTTTAGTTCTTCTAAACAAACGGTTTCTACAGGTCACCAAACCTCCTGAAGTCTGAGAGAAAGCGTCATCATGTTTGTTTACCTGATGGTGATCAACTGGCCAAAGTCCAGCTCATAGTCGTTAACCTGAGCGATAAAGATGGCCGCCACAGCCTCGTACAGCGCCGTGCCGTCCATGTTGATGGTGGCGCCCACAGGGAGGACGAAGCGAGCAATCTGTCGGTCAACGTGACAGTTTTCCAACAGACACTTCATGGTGATAGGCAGCGTGGCAGAGCTGAGAAGAGACAGCATTTGAAACTTTAATGAGTTCCTGAACACAGCGACGGACCGGGAGAACGACCTGTGACTGTGGTGACCTCTGACCTGGAGGAAGTGGCGAGGGCGATCACCATGGCCTGCAGCAGCCCGCGGATGTAGGAGAAGGGGTTCTTCCTCGTGAGAACGAAGTAGAAGAGTGGGAGGAGGATGAGGCCGTGGACGAAGAGGCCGGCGAGCACGGTGATGCCGTACCAGCCCAGCTTCTTCCCCAGCGTGCTCGGGTCCTGCATGTCCAGGATCTTCCCCGCCACCAGGAAGATGATCCCGAACGGAAAGTACCTGACAGGGACAAAACACGCAGCGTTACAATGAAGCATTAGAAACCGCGCCCACCTGTCAATCAGGTCAGCTACACGCCTTATTGTGAATAACTCTTATCCTTCATCAAATCAAAACTGATGAGTCATCAAAACATTCACCCCCCGTACAGTGTGTGTCCATCCAGACATGAGCTAATCACACCTATTTGGTTTTTTGAACCAGGCTGTAAACATGTTCATCTCTGCTGTAAAAACAGGCTTTTTAGAATGGGTGTGTATGTGACTTCCTGTGCTTCTGCAGCCAGCCTCTAGTGGACACTCCAGGAACTGCAGGATTTTATACTTCTGCATCAGCTTCATTCTTCAAGACTGGGGGTTGCAGCTTGGTAACAATTTCAATTTAAAACATGATGTGAAGTTATGCAAAGCTTTTAATGGCTTCTCTTCTCAGAAATGACTTCATGTTTACAACGAGGGAGGTAACAAAACACCTTAAAGGTCACACATGATGTAAAATACACTTCTCCATGTTCCTCTAACTCTAATATGTGTCTCTGGTCCGTCTACAAACCCCCTAATCATGAGAAAAGTCCATCCTCTCCGTCTTTTGCCTGCTCCACTTTTCAGAAAATGTGTGCTCAAACAGGCCGTTTGAAGATTTTCCCTTCATGACATCACAAAGGGCAGTAGCCCCTCCCCCAGGTGGGTGACACTCCCACAGCTAGGTGTTTGTTCTGCCCTCTGAGTCTGCCTTCTCACCGTAAACAATAGGACATGGAGCAAGAAAGACAGAGTACACCCAAGCCCTTCCAGAGAGGGGGCGTGGTCAGACACAGCTCATTAACACATTTAAAGGTACAGACACAGAAACAGCCTGTTCTGAGCAGGGCTGAAATAGAGGGGTTTATAGACATGATCAAATACAGGATCAGAGTGGATTTAGAACAAGAAACTTCACACACATGTTTTGAGGAGCTCTGAGACTTATTTAACCTGAAGAAGAGGAGGAGGAGGATATGTGACCTTTAAGACCGACAGAGGATTAAAACAGTGTTTTCTAAGTGAAGAAGATTTCTAAAGTAACAGATTGAACATGCAGCCCTCAGCAGCAGCTCTGTGTTCACGTCACAAGGTTTTTTTTGTGGACTCTGTTTTTAATCTGCTCAGGTGCTGCTGCAGGAGTAGGACACAATGATGTCATCGCCTGCACGTTTTCACCACCTGACGGGTCAGCAGGTCACATCCACACAATCCTCCCGTGAGCCAGCTCACCGCCGGTAAGAACACTATGACACAAATACCGACCGACGACACCAAAACTACCAGGCGGTCACTGAAGTTTGTTTCTATAAAGACGAGGAGGAACGAGCTGCTATCAGTGTTTTACAGACAAAACAGTCAAAGTCTGAATAATCTGGTGAAATCAGGAGCCAGATTGTGACACAAACACTGACTCTATCCAGGTCACTAATATTACAGGAGATCAAACATCATATTGAAAAGGAAAATCCCTGCACGGTTAGTTTTGCTTGGCATCACCAATTTATTAGAAAATAAATCACATTTGTATAAAATTTTGTCTGAAGTTTTTGAAAATAAAAATAAATCACCACATTTCGGCCCCTCTGAACCTCCGTCAAGAGGAGCCAAAACGTCAAATAAACTTTTACACTAAGTCTTAAATAGCACATAAACATTGGAAACATGTACCTCCATGTAGTAGTGAATTAGAAATCCCAGCTCACCTGTGCAGCACTCTCACGCCCTGAAGAAGGCCATTGGACTGAAACACGTCAGCGTCTTCTACTCTTTTCTCTCCTCTCTACTTTAACCTCTCCTTCACAAGGTTACCCCTCACCGCTTCAGAGACAACTCCACTGCTACCTGGAGGTTAGCTGCTCATCTGCTTTTTGTACCCACTCCAGCGCACCCTGTGTCACCGACACTCAGTGAGCACAGCAGCTTCCATTCAAAGAGTGAAGAGCAGCTTATAATCTAATGTTGTTAATATCTACTGCACATCACATCAGAGCTCTACAGAGTTCACTCTGTCTGATTGTTCAGTCTGCACCACAGAATGATTACAGACTTTCACAGATTGCTTCAGTAAGAGTCAGATCGTTTGCTCTGCAGAGACAGAAAGAGATCCTGATCCTCCGGTGAGAGGAGGCGGACCTTCAGTTCTGCTCCAGCAGCTGATTTCACTTATCCACATCCCAGCATGCAACCTGAATAAGGATGTAACAATTCACCAAACTCACGATATGATTCTCTCACGATTTATTTTACAAAAAGGGACAGTAGACAGATGATGACAGATAAAGATTCCTTTAAGGGCTGCTAACCCGCTTGTCAGTGTTGTTTGACCTTTTAATGTTTATTTTTCTCTCAACAAGTGGAGGTGATTGGATCTTCTTGTTGTGGTGTGGATTAAACGCTGTATCATGTTGGTTGTGTTATTTGTGTACTTCCCCGTCTTCTTGTAATATTTGCACACAGTTTTTTGTCTCGTCTGTTATCTTCTCACCTCTTTCATTTTCTGTCTTGTTGAAGACAAAATGCTTCCACACCTCTGATTTGAAAGCCAATGGGGGGTCCTCAATTTATAAATCTTGCTCTACAGCTGCTGACGCTCACCATATCTGTAGAAGCCATGTTTATAAAGTGCAAACACAAATTGTTCCAGCAGGTGTTGCCTTTAGGTTAAGGTGAAACTCTATATAGGTAGGAACTATCACTGGGGTGTCAGGTGTTACTAGACGGGGAGCAGTTACACTTTTTTGACCGCTGTACGCCACGCTGAGGTAACAGGAGTGAATGGACATGTCTGGATTATTGTTTGAACAGCTCACATGTGTCAGTGATCAAGACAACGATGGAATGAGAAATAAATATTCCTAAACGAAGAAGATATTGGACTGTCTTATTTATTATAGACTAGATTAGCCCGTCTATGTAGCCCCTCAGTGGCTTTAAGTTTTAGGCTTAGCCGCTATAATATTATTGAGATTCATTTTTGTACCGATGTGAGTCTTGACACCTTCGAAATGATTTATCACGATTAATCTTTACATCCCTAAAGCTGCACCAAGAACACTTCCTCTACAGAAACGCTGCTTTTTATAAAGCCCTAGAAGGATCGCTGTGTTCAGATCTGCCCCCAGAAAACAACCAACAGAGTCTGACTGAAGCACAGGAGAGGAATGTTTCACCTCTTACAACGACCCTGAATATCCACAGGTGGAAGGAAATAAAACACACAGAGCTCTGGAAACACATCTGTGGATTTGACAAACTCTCAGCAGTGTGTGTGTGTGTGTGTGTGTGTGTGTGTGTGTGTGTGTGTGTGTGTGTGTGCACAGTAAGTCATGTTTAATGTGATTAAGTGATCCGCTCACCAGACAGCGGCGTTGATGATCTTCATGACGCATTCGTTGATGCACTGACAGACGTTGACTAGAGGAGCTCCTCGCTCGCCCATCCTGCCCAGCAACAACCCTGAAACAACAACAACAACAACAACACTTTATTATTAAAGGAAGAATGTGCCACTTTTCTGATCCAGTAGATGGCGCCCTCGAGCTCCAGCATGAAAGCAAAACAAACCCTAAATGTGCCCGTTCAGCAAAAAACGAGGAGTTGAGTAGAACGCATGATTTATGCTATAGTGTGGTATCTGGGCTAGGTCAAAACTGCAAAGGATTCTGGGTCATAGACCACTGGACTGACGCTCACTTCCTGTTTCTGATCCGAGCGTCTGAATGATGTAGAAACACCGCGTGATGCTCACCCATGGTGGCGGAGAAGATGACGATGCCGAGCACGTTCATCTGCTGGCTCGTTCCCGGACTCGTCTTGTACATGATGTCAGGAGGCGGGGTCAGCTCCAGGTACACCGTGCGGCCTTTGGGGTCACTGTCGTCAGGGAAGACGTAGACGAAGTTGGGCTGGATGGTTTTGGTGGGGAGTTTGAGGATGGGGATCAAGTCCGTTTTGTACTGAAGGGGGACAGAGTCAGAGTTCAGTTAGAGAATTTAAGACGTGAAGAATCCTTTTTCTGTTTCCTGAACGACCTCTTTGTGTGTTTACCTGCTGGAAGGTAGCCTCGATCAGGTTGGAGGGAACCATGTTCCTGTGAGAGAGCAAAGAAACATTTTAATATATTACCCTCCAAACATAGAAACAGAGCGCAGAGATCTGCTCGACTGATCAGCAGAACAATCAGGATGTAAATTCTCTGACAAAACTGTTGAATGAGAGGAGGAATCCACACAAACAGCTGCGTCCCCCGTCTGTCCCTGCAGGGGGCGCTGGAGTCCCATCGATGGCGTCCCCCGTCTGTCCCTGCAGGGGGCGCTGGAGTCCCATCGATGACGTCCCCCGTCTGTCCCTGCAGGGGGCGCTGGAGTCCCATCGATGGTGTCCCCCGTCTGTCCCTGCAGAGGGCGCTGGAGTCCCATCGATGGCGTCCCCCGTCTGTTCCTGCAGGGGGCGCTGGAGTCCCATCGATGGCGTCCCCCGTCTGTTCCTGCAGGGGGCGCTGGAGTCCCATCGATGGCGTCCCCCGTCTGTTCCTGCAGGGGGCGCTGGAGTCCCCTCGATGGCGGTCTCCATGCTGGAAATGCTGTCTCAGTCTAACTTTCAGTCAACCTAACGACAGGCTGAGAGCTGGAGCTGAGGCGGGTTTTAAACCTCCTGACAAACCGTTACACCGCGCCCACCTGTCAATCAGGTCAGCTACACGCCTTATTGTGAATAACTCTTATCCTTCATCAAATCAAAACTGATGAGTCATCAAAACATTCACCCCCCGTACAGTGTGTGTCCATCCAGACATGAGCTAATCACACCTATTTGGTTTTTTGAACCAGGCTGTAAACATGTTCATCTCTGCTGTAAAAACAGGCTTTTTAGAATGGGTGTGTATGTGACTTCCTGTGCTTCTGCAGCCAGCCTCTAGTGGACACTCCAGGAACTGCAGGATTTTGCACTTCAGATGTTTAAACACCAGAGGTTGCTGATTGGTCTACACATAAACACCTTAAACAGAGCTTCTAAACGTCTTCACCCCGGAAGGAGTTTTACTAAAGGAGAGTTTTTTAGAGACCTAAAGAACTACAAATTAAAACAGGAAACACTATAAAAACTACACCCAGGATAATATAATACTTTTACAACCACAAAGTTTTTGGTCTGCAAAATATTTTTTAAATATTCTTTCTGCATGATTTGGATCCAGTGTCTTCTCTTCTGTGGATCACTGATCTGTTGATTTTAATAATTAGATTTCAGATCTGGATCGACGACACGCCAGAACAAGAAGGCCAACACACGCACACACATCTGGACGTCTGTCTCTGCAGGTATTTCTGTGAGAACGCCGCTGATACATTATCGTACGATCAGGTGTGAGACGGCAGGCGGGTAAAAACAGCGCTGAGGGGAAGCAGTCGTTCAGATCAGCCGACCTTTGGGGGGGGGTCTGAGGTCGACGGGATGATGATGCGATGGGGGCGGCTCGTGAGCACGCTCTGCCAACGTGCCGCAGCAGAGATCACTGCTGCTCTCCGACGCTGACTCGGTTAATCTGTCACTCATCCCCCGCGGGATTACTAAAAATACACTGATCAGCCCCGGGGTAATTGGATTGATGTGTGTGTGTGTGGGTGTGTGTATGTGTGTGTGTCGGAGTGTTTTCAAAGATTTGTTGATTCGAGTGTTGTTCGGATGAGCCAGACGGACGGAGCGCTGTTCTCCTCTTTCAGTCCGGAACGTGAGAGAATAACGTTCATGAGAAAGTCTTAAAGAGTTAAACGTCTGTGAGCGCCCGTTTGTTTTTTTTATAATTGACTTAAATGATCAACAGCTTAACGACAAACTGAACTCACTTCCTCTGCAGGGTCACAACAAAAGCATCGTTGTCACACCGCGAGACAGAAGGTCACCTCGAGGTCGACCTGCTGACTTTCATTCAAACACATCAGAAATATGTCCTCAAACACCGAGCCGTTGTTTCACTCATGTCAACAACAAGGTGCTGATGACCATGAAGAAACATCAGCTGACTCTGACCAGTCTGATGTAAACACAGCGTCACGCCGCTCGGGGTGGACCAGTAACATCTTCATCATCTTTCAAACCTTCATTTCTGTTTGTGCGATAAAGAAACCTCTCGTGTTGAAGAGTGAAACCAACGCTGAAGAACCAAAAACATCTTTGTGGGAAACCCTGTAACAACGTCATGACTGAGGTTTTGTTGTGTTGGTTGTGTTTGTGTGAATAAGTGTGCCGGCACCAGGAGGTGATTGGTGAGTCCACTTCCTGCTCTGGCAGGTGATAGGCTGCGACGGAGGTCGTTCCCCTATTTAACGAGATTATAAGGCCTCATTCACTGACTGTTGTTGAAGGCAGGGTTGGTAGTTTTAAGAAAACTAGTATGATTTTAAAAAGTAGCATTCCCTCAGTGCTCCGTCTGCACCCCCTCCCCTCTGTGCTCCCTCTTAAGCCACGCCCCCTCACTTACATGCCTCAGCTCATCTCTGTCATTGTGTAGAAACTCCGTCGTCTCATGTCTCATTCAGCGGTCAGTAAACTCACAGTATAAACAAGAGGTAGAGCAGGGAGACAGGGAGGCGTCTGATTGGTTCATCAGATGCAGCTGCATGACTCTGAGCCTCCCCCCCCCCCAGCTGACCTCTGACCCCCCTTACCTGATGAGATCGAGCAGGGCGTCGGCCGAGGTCATGACCGGCCCGCCTCCTAGACGGTGACTCTCCATATCCGTCCCCACGCCGGGTTTGATGATGATGACGAGCACGATGCCGACCACCACGGCGATGAAGGTGGTCCACAGGTAGTACGTGACGGTGAGGACGCCCATCCGACAGCACGCCTTCGACTCCATCGACGACAGACCCGACATCAAACTGAACACACACAGAAACAGGTTAGTGTGGTTAGCCTAGCTTAGCATGGAAGCGGATGGAAACTGTTAGCCTCATCAACGATGCAACGCTTTGAGTTCAGTAAAAACTGTTTGAGTGTTCATGATCTGGTACGTTAAGGTGTGATACACTTTGTCTTGGACACAGTCCACATGTAAACAGAGAAGCTCACACGGACGTACCTGGACGTGATGAGAGGAAGGATGAGCATCTTCAGCATCCTCATCAGCAGCTCTCCAGGAAAAGAGAAGTAGATTTTAGCCTGCGGGGGAAAAAGAATAAATCACAGGTCATCATTTTCAGATCTGCTCGCTGCTTCAGGAGTCAGCTGGACGTTTTTAGTTTCTAAGAACAAAGACAAAGTGGTCCGGTTTTGGTTTCACTCCACAGCTCTGGGTGAAGGACTAAAGGCTCATGGGTAATGTAGTGTTTTAAAAGACAGAGCTGAGGTAATAACAAACTGCTTCGGTCAGTTTAGTAGGAGTGGTACTTTTTATTTTCTGACCTGGAGGTTGAGGCATGTATGACCCCGTGTGTTTCTGACAGCTGACGGCTCAGGAGTCACCTCAGCTGAGTGACGTATCAGCACAACAAACATGGCGGCAGCAGGAACAGAGTCTTCCTCAAGCCCCCGGGAAGAGCGCCAACCGTTGAAGCCTATTTTACATGGTGGCTGAACCTGGTACTGCAGCATCATGTGATTCCTTTAGACCCAAAAGACTTTTCCCCATAAACTTACATTTGGAAAGAGACGTCTATAAATCAGAGGAGACGTTCTTTTTTAGGTACATCAACTTCCTGAGACTAACACTTAAATAACCCCTTTTCAAATCTTTAGCTCCTAAAATGTTAAATTCATTCAAAGCTGAATTCAGAGACATTTTGTCGACATAATGATCGCACATCAGAGCCTGACACTCTAAGTGAGCGTGCTCAAAACGCTGAGCAGCTTGAATGAACGTGGCTCCGCCTCCAATGATGCATCCTCTTCTATAACACATCCATGATCTTCCTCCTGGAGCGACGTGTGACGGCCTCACGGTCAACCTCTCTACCTGTTTGTGTTTCCCCTCTGCTGGCTCTGTTTTCCTCGTTGCAGGTGGATGTGGGCGGAGCCTGAGAGGACAGCAGCACACCTGAGCAGGTCTGCTTCATGGGGGCTATGAAGCAGACCTGCTCAGTCCTCTCACTCTCTCACCCCTAGTCTGCAGACACACACACACACACACACACACACACACACACACACACACACACACACACCGGCTTCCTCACCAGTTTACATCCCTTCCTCCTCTGGATTTAGGACACTGAAGGACCTTTTAATCTCAGCGGACTCCTCTGAAACAGGGCAGACTTTCACATCGTTGTGTTTCCTGACCTCAATGTTCAGCGCGCTCTATATTCAGACTGAGAGCGGCAAGGATCAATACTTCCTGGAAAGACTGTTCATAGACGACGAGCTGCGCTATTTTGAGCTCCCTGTTAAATCACTCGCTGTGTTGTGCTTGATTTATAGGACTCTATTTAATGTTGATAATTAAGTGAAGAAGCTGCTGTTAACACGGTCAGCTGGTATGAAGAGTGAAGAAGTTTAAAGAATTTTATGTCCAAAGTCCAAATCCCCCCAAATATTTATTTTATCAGAAATGTAAAGAATATAAATTATCTTTAACTTTCTTACATTTCTCTGATTGTTCTTATTTTTCCTTATAAAGGAGCAGTATGTAACTCTGACCCCTAGTGTTTAAAATGGGTACTGCAGTCTAAATTCTAAACATCATAGAGAGCTGTCTCCCCTCTCACTCAGGTCACCATGTGGTGGACTCTGAAGCTTCAGTGTTTATCCAGCTCTGCATGGGTCTGTAAACCTTTCTGTGTTCTAACCTCTCTCCATTTTTCAAAAGCATCTCCAATATTGATCCTAGTTTGAGCACGTTTCTGCTCGTGGAGCTTATTAGAAACATGCAGAGGCTTTTTAGGTCGGGTACAATCACTTCTATCTGAACCACTTCTCTTGACCGCTTCCATTGCTGCAACACCTGTTGACCTGATAACTGCTCTCATATCTGACAAACCGAGGGGCGTCCAAAACGGCCGTGTGGGGGGGGGGGGGTCTTAAAAGCGCCTACCTTCTCTGGTCCAAACAAATCCAGAGCATTCAGGAGCAGAATGTAAAGTTAGAAGGAGGACATACTGGCTGCTGCATTGTTGTCAGAGAAGCCAGCACTTCAACATAGCATGTTTCCTTAATGATCAGAGAGTAAGATACCTTTATCATCTCACTCTCTACACAGCTCACTGATTGGACCTTCAAGGCTTCACATATTGAACATATGTTCAATGATTACTGCATGCACACAATCATCTGATATTTCATAGTAAATAAAACAGATTTTGGCATTTTGTTCACAATAATAACTTTTCCTCTGATACTTGAAGTGATCATGAAGACGTGCATGTGAACTTTAGTCATTTAAATGTTTGGGCACTCAGACTTTAACTTCTCTAAAGTATCTGAGTCCGTTTGAAACAGTAAACACATGATTCTGGAGATGACGGGCACATTTTAGCGACATGTTTCTCTTGAGAAATGTGCAACAGAAAATATCTAACATGTTGTTGCTGTGTGTTAAACTGCTGGATCATGTTGGGTCACATCCAGTTGATAAAATAATGTTCTGGTAATTGTATCACTGTCTTAACACCTTAAATCCTTTTGTGCTTTATTTCGGTCCGGTCTAAATACGTTGACCTTTTCTGTTTGTTCCCAGAATAACTGCGGAGCTCAGCGCTCTTTATTTACCTCGCTGTGTTTTATCATTTAATGTGAACTAATCTGACAGCGAGCAGAGCAGACACAATCGGCTCCGAGTTAGCAGCAGAAAGTTCTTAAGAGGCTGACAGCCATTAATTGAATGGAGGGATTAATGGTGGTGGATTTGGACGGGCTGCGGTCTCCCTCTGTGTCGGTAAAGCTCACTAAACAAGAACACCGTGATCCTGCATCCCGCACAGAATGAAGGGGTCAATTTAAAGGCAATATCTTTTTAAAGGAGCAGTATGTAACTCTGATCCCTAGTGGTTAAAATGGGTACTGCAGTCTAAATTCTAAACATCATAGAGAGCTGTCTCCCCCTCCTCCTCTCTAGAGTGGATGCTCACTCAGGTCACCATGTGGTGGACTCTGAAGCTTCAGTGTTTATCCAGCTCTGCATGGGTCTGTAAACCTTTCTGTGTTCTAACCTCTCTCCATTTTTCAAAAGCATCTCCAATATTGATCCTAGTTTGAGCACGTTTCTGCTCAGCGATGCAACACAACCGAGCCGAGTGGAATATTGAAGAAGAAGAAGAAGAAGAAGAAGAAGAAGAAGAAGAAGAAGAGCAGCTTGTGGAGTTATGTCAACAACACGAGTGTGTCTTCATAATACAAGGCCATATGCTGGACTTATGAAGTAACATATGACGTCATGTTTGATCAAGTGATGTGAGCACGAGAAGGTTAAGGTGCTAATGAGTGACGTCACCCATCTGTTACTGCAGGGGGCGCTGGAGAGCCATCGATAAGTCCCCCCTCTGTTTGTCTCTATCCTTCTTCCTGCATCTTCCTCTTTTCCATTTTTCAAGCCCGGTTCAGTTCATCATGAGTCTGGTTCTGCTCGAGGTTTCTGCCTCTTAAAGGACTTTTTTTAACTTTTGCTAAATGTTGCTAAGTGCTAAACTCATGATGGATTAACGCTCTGTCTTTGTGAGATAACAAAGAGTAAGGTCTTTTACCTCTTCCTCTGTAATAATGAATTGGTGCTCTACAGATGAAGATGAACAGATTTTGTTGTTGTTTAAAGTTAACATTAGCCAATAGCAGTTAATGACAGAAAATTCAAACATGGGGCGCCAGTAGCCTGGTTAGTGTGCACGCCCCGTCAGCGGAGGCTGTAGTCCTCATGTTTTTGACTCTATCCATCACCATATCTCTACATAAAGACATTAAAAGCCCAAAAATAACCCTTAAAAAAACATAGTAATCGGCCATAACCGTTAGCTAGCTCGGAGGCTAGCTCAGCTAGCTGTGCTGTGCGGGAGGGGCATCAAAAATTGGAACAAATCAAGTAATCAAAATTTTAAGTGGTTAAAAATATTTTTAAATTAAGATTACGTTCTAAAGGTTTGTGTCTCTGTTGGGCCTCGTTTAGTGTGACAAAAGGAGAGTCGAACAAATGTGAGAACTTTTCTATGTTTACTGTCCTGAATGAATCTGATCAAAATAAAGTGTCAACAAGGAGCTTACATTTAACTTACAAAGAAGGTGAGTCACTACAGAGACAATGATGGGAATACTTTACAATAAACCTGCAGGAAAGTTTCCTAAAAGAACACGAGTGTGACTCATTATGGGAAATAAGAGGAGAGAGTGGACAGAAGATTTAAAGGAGAGGATGCACACGAGTCTACGGTGACATTTAAGACCAGTTTGGAGGACGGTGAGAAGAACTCAAAAAAATCTGACAGGAAGTTGTAAAGAATCAAGTTTTTAAAAGAATAATTCAGGAAGTTAAGTCCTGAAGGAAGTTAATGTGAAGGTAGCAACAGAAAACTTAAGTCCCGGCAGGTGAATCTGGACACAGATTTAGAGTACAGGATCAAGCCGGTGGCTGTTTGAAAACATGCGTGTGTCAGGTGAGTCGTACCTGCGAGGACAGCTGAGTCCCCCTCAGCATGAAGCCCAGGGTGCATCCGGTGATCACAGAGATGACCGACAATGCCAGAAGCCCGTGCCTCTTACAGACATCCCTCACTTTCCTCCGTGGCTCCCCGTTCTCCAGGTGGAACAACGACTTCACCCGGTCCCCCATCGTCCTCCCTGCGTCTCCCGGAGCGTATGAGCTCTGGTCGGATCGCGCCTCCTCCTCCCCGCGCGGTAACAAAAGCTCCTCCATGCCAAGTTTCGGGTCCGGCCTCCTCTCTGTTCCTTTGGTGCTGGCAGCGTGACAAACCTGACAAAGCCAAAGAACCTTTTCCACTTAGGGATTAAATCACGGTCCGGTCAGAGGCAAGTGCAGCCTTCAGGCTGCCTGCAGGCACTAAGAGGCTTAAAGAGGTGGACTGAAGCCTGACACGCCTTTGTTGTGGCATCTGCTGGACCTGGTCCCTGGAGCCGGTCCACTCATTGTTTCTGTTTGACTCCCTTTTGGCTGCAGGTGGGAATCAGACTTACAGAGTCTGCAGGTTGAGACTCCGGTCGACATGATACCAGAATCTAAAACTTGGATATGAAACTAGAAAAAATAAAACACTATGGACACCTGTTTGATGTGAAGAGATGCTCAGAGTGAATTTAAAATCTTTTACAAACTAAGGTAACAGTGGATAGAGTCAGAAACCAGAGAGAGAGGACAGTGGATAGAGTCAGAAACCAGAGAGAGAGAGAGGACAGTGGATAGAGTCAGAAACCAGAGAGAGAGGACAGTGGATAGAGTCTGAAACCAGAGAGAGAGAGGACAGTGGATAGAGTCTGAAACCAGGGAGAGAGAGGACAGTGGATAGAGTCTGAAACCAGGGAGAGAGAGGACAGTGGATAGAGTCTGAAACCAGAGAGAGAGAGGTCAGTGGATAGAGTCAGAAACCAGAGAGAGAGAGGACAGTGGATAGAGTCTGAAACCAGGGAGAGAGAGGACAGTGGATAGAGTCTGAAACCAGGGAGAGAGAGGACAGTGGATAGAGTCTGAAACCAGAGAGAGAGAGAGGACAGTGGATAGAGTCTGAAACCAGAGAGAGAGAGGTCAGTGGATAGAGTTGGAAACCAGAGAGAGAGAGGACAGTGGATAGAGTTGGAAACCAGAGAGAGAGAGGACAGTGGATAGAGTCTGAAACCAGAGAGAGAGAGAGGACAGTGGATAGAGTCTGAAACCAGAGAGAGAGAGGACAGTGGATAGAGTCAGAAACCAGAGAGAGAGAGGACAGTGGATAGAGTCTGAAACCAGAGAGAGAGAGGACAGTGGATAGAGTCTGAAACCAGAGAGAGAGAGAGGACAGTGGATAGAGTCTGAAACCAGAGAGAGAGAGAGGACAGTGGATAGAGTCTGAAACCAGAGAGAGAGAGGACAGTGGATAGAGTCTGAAACCAGAGAGAGAGAGGACAGTGGATAGAGTCTGAAACCAGAGAGAGAGAGGACAGTGGATAGAGTCTGAAACCAGAGAGAGAGAGGACAGTGGATAGAGTCTGAAACCAGGGAGAGAGAGAGGACAGTGGATAGAGTCTGAAACCAGAGAGAGAGAGAGGACAGTCTGAAACCAGAGAGAGAGAGCGGGGAATGACATGCAGAAAGGGGCCATGGGTGGAAGTGAACCCGGGCCTACCGCTTGAGACGAGAGTCTCAACACATGGGACGTGCGCCCTAACCATTGCGCCACCAGCGCACCCCTGCTAATGCTATAATTTATGTTACGTTAACAGTTTATTGATGCACACATAATAACATTTTCATACACTTTATAAAGTGTATGAAATGTTATAATAAAGTGTAAAGTGTATGAAATGTTATGATGTATAATAAACTGTTAACATAGTATAAATTATAGCATTACAAATCATTAGCAAACATTATTATCTATCATTTCATTGTTTGTTAACAGTAAATAACTATTAACTAATGGTTAATTAACTATCTATTTAACATTATTTACCCTTTATAGATGATGGTTATTATAAAGTGTTACCCAAACGAAATATAAATAGGTCAAGATCTCGAAAAAAATAACAGTAACAGTTTTTGGAGTCGACCAACTTATCGACCAGCTGATAGTATCGGCCGATTTTAGAATATCCAGTGACTATCAGTATCAGCTCATCTTATCACAGATAATCAATATTACTCGATTTATTCACCATTATTCGAGTTTTATTATATTACACTAGCAGTCAGTTTTCTGTCACCAGCAGAGGGCGCTATATGGATTACAACAAACATCATCACTCTGCAGAATGTGGAGCGGTGATGCTGTTCATGCTCAGTTACTTTCCAGCTGAGTGACCATCTCGTCTTCATTATAAATCTTTACATAAGTGTTTGATAACTGAGGGAAAGACATAATAAAATGTGTAAATTTGTTTTATGTTTATGTTCGTACCTGCCTTAAGACTACGGATTAAATGTGTCTTTTGTGTTATTTCCGGCATATTTACCTTTGCCGGGCCTTTTTGTTGATGTGTTAATAAAGTGCTCCGTCTTAATTCAATAAATAAATAAATGAAATGTCATCCATCACTTTGTATTTCAGTAACAGGAGAGAGTGAAGCAAAAGGAACGAGGTCGGAATCGACTCCATGGCCGCTGCCATGAGGACCCCAGCCTCCGTGCAGCAGTCAGAAGGACCCAAATGAAGACGAGGAGGCGGAGCCTGTGTAGGTACCAGATGTGCCCGGGTGGTCAGATCTGCTTGGGGTCCTTCACCTGCGTTTGTATTATGATGCAGCACGCTGTGATTGGCTGTCAGAGAGTCGACAAGAGAGAGATCGACACTTACACTCTGTCTGAACATTTTTACACGCCAATATTCAAGGTTTGTAATGGCGCCACCTACTGGTAACAGACAGCACGCCTCATGTAACATATTTCACCCGTTTAACATTAAATGACAGAATGTGCTGCACAGATTCAGAGCGTTCATCCACATTCTCCGATCTCTGAAGACCCGTGAGAACTTCCTCTCTAAACGCTCCGACCAACAGCCAATCACAATGTGCCACATCATCATAAGAACGCACAGTCAGTCATAATGTGTAAGGTCACGAGCAGACTGGACTGAGGGCCTTCACAATAAAAGCAGAGGCGTAATGGAGGGATGAAACCAGAGACAAACGGATCCCATAACGAGCCAACAGGAGTCCAAAGTCCAACACCGGGCAAAGTGTCAGGACCAGAATAGATTTAAGATAACGAGGCTGACGAGCCAAGACGAAGCAGCTGCACGATTAAGTAAGCGAACAATCTGGCAGGTTGAACAATAGATTAGACGCCTTTTTGTGATGATGC
This sequence comes from Labrus bergylta, assembly GCF_963930695.1. Classification (NCBI taxonomy): domain Eukaryota; kingdom Metazoa; phylum Chordata; class Actinopteri; order Labriformes; family Labridae; genus Labrus; species Labrus bergylta. Next base: position 765,912 of record NC_089200.1, read on the forward strand.
AACGAGCTACAGGAGCAGAGCCGAGTGGAACAGGTAACTGCAGGACTGATGGAAAGAGGGACACAGGTGTGAGGGCAGGGAAAGGACCGAGGACATCTGGTGGTGAAGCAGAGAATTGCAACTCAGTGGAGGAGAGGGAGACTGATACAGAAAATAACTTCTTAAGTTTATTTCCAAATGTCTGTCACTTTTTTTTAATTTTCTTAAAGGTCCAATCAGTGAGTGAGATGATGAAGTGACCTTACTATATGATCAGACATTAAGATAAGATAATCCTTTATTTATCCCACAACGGGGAAATTTACAGTGTTACAGCAGCAAAGAGCAAAGATTGCAAACAAAAAGTGAACAGAGTACAATTTAAATTTAAAAAAAGCAAAATTAGAAATGTACAAAAAAATAGATAGATACCACAATATAGATTTTAAAAAATAGATCAGCTGATCAAACATTAAGGAAACATGCTATGTTGAAGTGCTGGCTTCTCTGACAACAATGCAGCAGCCAGTATGTCCTCCTTCTAACTTTAGATTCTGCTCCTGAATGCTCTGGATTTGTTTGGACCAGAGAAGGTAGGCGCTTTGAAGACACCCCCCCCCCACACGGCCGTTTTGGACACCCCTCGGTTTGTCAGATATGAGAGCAGTTATCAGGTCAACAGGTGTTGCAGCGATGGAAGCGGTCAAGAGAAGTGGTTCAGATAGAAGTGATTGTACCCGACCTAAAAAGCCTCTGCATGTTTCTAATAAGCTCCACGAGCAGAAACGTGCTCAAACTAGGATCAATATTGGAGATGCTTTTGAAAAATGGAGAGAGGTTAGAACACAGAAAGGTTTACAGACCCATGCAGAGCTGGATAAACACTGAAGCTTCAGAGTCCACCACATGGTGACCTGAGTGAGCATCCACTCTAGAGAGGAGGGGGGGGAGACAGCTCTCTATGATGTTTAGAATTTAGACTACAGTACCCATTTTAAACACTAGGGGGCAGAGTTACATACTGCTCCTTTAAGTTTGTATAAATGTCAGCGAATCTTTTAAAGTTTGATTTCACATAAAAAACAGATTTCAAAAACAGGATTGTGTTGAAAAAACAGACAGAAAACAGAAACTTTCATATATCATATTTAATATACCTTTATATAATGTATAAATAAAGAAGCTTCACAGAGAGGAAACATTAACTGTCAGCACTCGTCAAGTGTTTCTAATTCGTTTAGAGGAGAATATACTTTAGACTTCACACTGAGCTCGAGGTTAAATATGAAATAAATCAGAGCACAAATAACGACAGTGTTTTAAACTTTAGAGATCTACGATGGATCAAATGATTTATAATAAATAATAAAATAAAATAAAAATCCCAATTTCCACAAACTCTGTGCTGCATTAGAATTTTGAGTAGAAAGTACATTTCTTTACAGACGAGCTCAATGCAAACAGAAAAAGAAAAAGTCGGTCCGTCAGCGCAGCTCACTACGCCGCTTTTTGCTGCCACACATTGTCGATGTTCCTGTTTCCACAGCGAGCGCCGTCGTCCGTCTCCAGAGCGTGCCAGCGGCGCTGCTACACTCTGCTCTGTTTCAAATAAGTCTATTTTGGATGGAGCTCGCTGCAAGCACGCGTCAAACTGAACAGAATAGATCGACCCAAACAGAAAGTGAGACAAGGAAACGCACAGAGCGTCTGGTTAATTTCAAAATAAAATCCAAGATAAAGACTCCTGATGGTATTTTCCATCACTTTATCAACATGACGTCAAAACAGAATGAACAACAAATCATCAGAAAGACAAAGCTACCATGGACCGCAGGGAGTGTGTGGAGATTGGGAGACCAGGTTTACCGTCAAATCTCTGTACCTGGTTCTCCAGGTGATGTAGTAACCCGACAACAAGAGTCAAAAAGCACCAACAAGGAAATGAAGAATCTCTGAAATCTTAAACACAGCTGTAAAAAAACAAGATTTCAAATTCTTCTATAAACATCTTTCTAAGAAAAGATACATTATAATGTATGTTTGGTCGCTTTATTTTGAAAATCCAAAGGGGGACTGAACACACTGAGCCGGTGTTTGTGTCTCTTTAATGGGTCCGTTTCCTCAGTAACCACGCCCATCTATGATGTCACAGTGTCCCTGAGCACACCTGTACCTGGCTGCAGCTAAGTGAGAATCAAACTTTATTTTGAAAAACATCTTTCATTACTTACTACGATGAGTTTTGGCAGAGAGCTGGAATTCCTTCGGAGGACTTTTACTTTGGTATTGCTGTGCGCGTGTGCACTTCCTGTGTGTCACCACTTGATGAAGACGAGTGCGGCGAGCACTGCGTATCCGAGGATGAGGAAGAGTACTTTGAGCAGCCGGTCCTGTTTGCCCTCCAGCTCTCGGGACAGAATCTCAAAGAAGGTGACGAACAGGAAGGTTCCGGCGGCGAGCCCCTGCAGCACGACCGACACCACGCTGCCCGCCAGCGTCTGCGCCGACTCGATGCCCATCCCCACCACTATCCCCAGAGGAATCATCAGGCTCACCGTCACGCCCAGCTTGGCGGCGTCCTTCATGCCGAGCGACGCCTTAGCCACGCTCACTCCGAGGGCAACGGCGGCCAGCGTCTCGTGCACGGCCACGCCCAGGAAGAGGCTGCTCAGCTTGGCGCCGTCCTCCTGCAGGCCGAGCGCCAAACCCTCGAACACGGAGTGAGCCGACAGAGCGAGGACCAGGCTCGCCAGCCGCAGAGGCCCCGCCCCCGCCAGCTCCGCGGGGCTGAAGTGTCCGTGCTGGTGACCGTGAGAGTGGCGCCTGTCCTCTGACCTTCGCGCTGACGAGATAAAGGGCGTGTCGTACTCGGAGTCGCTCCCGGCCTCGGAGCCGCCGGCATTGAAGGTCTCCAGGTCGATGAAGGACGGTTTCTCCTTCCTGAAGGTCAGGACGGTCTGCTCCACGAACACGGTGAGGAAGAAGCCGAGCATCATCATGGTCTCGGCCAGCGGGAAGTCGCTGCTGATCTTCAGCTGCTGGAAGACGTCGGACACCTGAGGGGGAGACAGAGCGAGGATCAGCTGAGGGAGGAGTCACACATCTGTGTTTTTACTGCAACACAACGTCACCCTTTCAAAATAAGAGAGATGTTTGATACACAGTTTGGACTTTGGACAAAACGTGGCCTCACTTTTCAAAAGTGGGATTAGGCCGGGTTCTAGAATGCTCTGATTGGGTGGGGGGCATTACGTCATGTTGACTGGTCACTTCCTGCCAAACTTCTCTCACAGACAGAGAGAGAGACAGAGAGACAGAGAGACAGAGAGACAGAGACACAGAGAGAGACACACAGACAGAGACACAGAGAGACAGAGACAGACAGACAGAGAGAGAGAGAGAGACAGAGACAGAGCGAGAGCGAGAGCGAGAGAGAGAGAGAGAGACACAGTGAGTGTGTGTGTGTCTTTTTGTCTGGGTCTGTGTGTGTGTGTGTGTGTGTGTGTGTGTGTGTGTGTCTTTTTGTCTGGGTCTGTGTGTGTGTGTGTGTGTGTGTGTGTGTGTGTTACCTTGTCTCTGACGGCGGGCAGCAGGGCGTTGAAGCAGGTAGCGAGGAACACGCCTCCTCCAAACGAGTTGCAGAGAGACAGCGCTCTCCTGTATCTGTTCGCTTTGTCGTAGTCGACCAGCAGGAGGCGCACTGGGACCAGCACGCCCGCCAGCATCAGGCCGAACAATCCGAGCAGGCCGAGCAGCTTCGCCACCAGGATCTCCATCCTGAAGCTCCGCCCACCAAACACTACGGCGTCACTACTGGTGCTGCTGGGACATCTCTACTGGTTTCACTGGGACAGAAACAATGAGAGGAGGGGGAGACGTTAAATAAACAAACCACTGAGGAACTTTTACTTTAGTGCAGCTTCTTATCTTATTTTGAAAATCATGTGTTTCCTGTTCTGTGTTTAACAGTTTAAATGTGTCCCATTGTGTTTTAAATGTAATATATGAATATATATATATATATATATATGACTATATATATATATATATATATGAATATATATATATATATATATATATATATATATATGACTATATGAAGATGAGTTCAATGGATACGGTGCTTATCGTTTACCTCCCTTTCACTGTTTTATTTTATTTTATCATGTAAATTATGAGAAGCTATTTAAACTGGTGAACTGCACTACTTCAGTTATGACCTCAATATGTCTCAATGTCTGGAAATTATTCTGATGTTTTGTTGTTGATATTTCTTCTGTTGAAAATGTAAGTGGCAAAAAAAAGAAAGATGAGTTATCATGGAACCAGAGGAGGGGGAAAGGGGGCTCAGTGGGAGGTATCTGTCTGTTACCACGGCAACAAAAAAGAAGTCCTAGGTGCCAGATATTGTGTAATTTTTTTGTTTTCGATTATCAATAACTGCAGGCAAATTCCTGTAAACTGACTTCATTGTGCATTTTGGCCGGTCTGCAGGAACTTGCCTGAAGTTGTTGAACACCTGTCTCATGAAATGAATGAAGCTTAGTTCCCAGTTTCAATACGTGATTAAAATGTGTGTCAGTAATATATCAAACTATATCAGTCATCTCTGGGGAGACACTGGGAACGCTATCTTTTATAATATTAGTTGTTTTTTGTGTTTTTGATTAGTTGTTTTGATCGTTTTTTTTTAATGGACCCCTGAGACCAGAACCATTGCAGTACGTGGACTATGGGAATGCATTAGGACCGCGCAGCCACTAGGGGGCCCCCCACGCTGCAAGTTCAGCCTCTATAAACATTATATAAAATGACCTGTCTGTTGGAGCCAGCCGAGTGAAGAACGTATCTGCTTAAAATGAAATGTAGGATATAAGCAAGACTATGCTGCTGTGATCGTGTTTGTGGGGAAATCAAGTGATAGTCATCATCGGGTCGTCACGCAGGGAGTGGCGTCTGACGACAGGTATGAGATCACAATGGCCCAATTTATCATTTTACTTATTATTGTTTTAGGTCGATGGTACGATCATTTATATGTCGAGTTTCGTTTCATTTTCAATAACTTTTGTTTTGTTTGGTTTTGTTTGCATTTCTTGGCTCTGAGTGTTTATCTTTTGTTTTCATCTCCTGCAGGTTTAACTGACTCTGAGGGAGGATTTATGAATCTAACCTGTTCTTCCTCTTGAAGTGAAACACACTGATGCTTCTCTACAGATCATCTAAAAGGGTTTGGAATCCCTCCGTTGTAGTTTGACAAAATAGACCCCCCCCCCCCAAACAGCATCTTGCACAGGGCCCCCAAACAGCATCTTGCACAGGGCCCCCAAAGAGCATCTTGCACAGGGCCCCCAAAGAGCATCTTGCACAGGGCCCCCAAACAGCATCTTGCACAGGGCCCCCAAACAGCATCTTGCACAGGGCCCCCAAAGAGCTAGAAACGGCCCTGAGTGTAAATAAAGACGATGATGATGGTATCATTTAAAAATGTGGTATTTTCCGATAATGAGGAAAACGTTCGTTTTGAAGAAACACCCGGTATGGATATCAACCGGACAGATTCTTCTTCTTCTTCTACTTTAAAGCAAGTTGTTTGATGAAGACGGAAGTCTGTATGAATGTGCACTTTAATTGAGCATTTTCAATTAAGTTGCATATTTTTAAAATGACAATAAAAGCTTTCTGTACAATTATTTTCTTTAATTAACTCCATTAAACTGAACGTTTCCTCAAACTTCTCAGTTTCTTAAGGAGGAAGTGAACTGTGTAATTCATCTTTTCAAAGTAAAGTAATAATTAAATAAAGTCAAGCTTACAGTTCATTTGGCTTTTTGGTTTATTCCGTTTTTTACACCGTTATTATAACGTCGTTGCTGCAGGTGCTGAACGTCAATTCCCCTTTTATTAGCCCTGCTTCCTGTAAACCCTTCAAAATAAAAGCAGTTACCGCGCTCCTAAACCGAATACGGTTTTCGGGTTTAAATTAGCACCTCTCATTAAACATCACTCTTATTGATATCTGTATTATTCAGTATTAATCGATTAGTTAATCCAAAAAACCTTAAGTGTAGGTTAAATAAATATTACACCCATTTCCGGTCGGCTCTGCCTACCCGCGGCCAGCTTGACGGAGGAAGCTAAGCTAGCCTTCGTTAGCCCCCCAGCAGCTAAAAACGCGACATATAGATAAAGAGTTTTTTAAAGACAGATGTTGTTCTCGTGTTCGTGTTTCAAAACACACAGCGACATAAACTTCAAAGAAATATATTCAACTCTAGACACATAAAACAAGGGCCATGTTTACCTGCAACGAGCCTCCGACCACTTCAGCAGCAGGTGTATGACAGCACTTCCTCCGTTACGTCATCGGTCCTTCGGCCGCTGATTGGTAGATCTGTCGATGACGTAAGTCAAGAAGAGACGGTTATTTTGTTTTCTAAAGTATATGTTTTGTCTCTTAAAGGACATATATTCACTTTAAAGAGAAGAAAGAATTAAAGAATCTTCTTTTTTTAGTTTTTTGGTTTTCTACAAATATTACATTTCGTCATCTCGTCAAAGTGATTTTTTTAGAAGTAGAAGCGTCACAGGAGAACGATCGTTTATGTTTTAAGCCCTGCTTCTTTTTAATTTAGGACTTTTCTTTAATAATGTAAGGTGTTTACAATTATTTAAAACAGTGGTTCTTAACTTAAGGACCCATCTTCAACTCTTTAGTGATTAATAGCTTCACAAATTTAATAAAGAAATTCAATTTTAAAAGTGCAGATTTGCCCTGATACGGAAAAAACATCATAGTATGTCAACATCACAAAACATTATTTCGGAATTGTGTTTCAGTTTTTGATGGTTTCCTGCTTTCGTGTAATCAAAAAAAACAAAAAACAGTACGAGGAGTGGCTGCAGGGTGCAAAGGCAAAAGGAGGGGCGTCACACGTGCTTAGCCTTTTCTTTAAAAGTGAATTAGAGCAGCTTCAGGTGGTGGACCCAGTCTTGTTTTTGTTCATGCTTTCGTGCACCAAGCATCATCCTCCGGTGTTGAATAACGAAGTCGATGCTGAAGTGTAACATCCTGCAGTTCCTGGAGTGTCCACTAGAGGCTGGCTGCAGAAGCACAGGAAGTCACATACACACCCATTCTAAAAAGCCTGTTTTTACAGCTAACGAAGCAGCAGGAGCAAATAGAGGTTAAGTGTCTTGTCCAAGGAAATGTCAGACATATTGCTGCAGAAGCTGGGGATCGAACCCTCTACCAACCATTTGAGAGACAGATGACTCTACCAACTGAGCCACAGCCACCTCAGAGGTCTGAACGGTTGTTAAGGTGTCACTTTGCGCCCTGAGCTGAGTCGTTCTGACAGAACATTTCTTACCTTTTTTTAAAAATTGAACAATCGATGATGTGATGGCAGAAATAAGCAGATTAACCCAGAATGAAACTCATCATTGGTCGCATTATTTTACATGAACGAGCTCGAGCAGCTCCCACTGAGGAGTCAATCCAATGACAGAATGAACAGCAGAGGAATATTTCATACTTTTAATATTTTACATACATGTTTATCATTAGCACTCACAGAACATTCAGGACTTCCTGTGGTTTATATAGAAATGTGTTTCCTTTTAAACCGTGTTAAACATGAAGCAGCTTTGCTGTGAATGAGGGCGGTGGTTTCCAAACCTTTTTTGACCCCTGACCTTCCTTTGACTTCACAAAACTCCAGGGACCCCAGATACCTGCCCAGATCGTTTTCCTTCTACCTGGTTGCAGGTAAACATTCATATTAGAGCACATTGAGGCGTCGACCACACGTAGGCGGGAATTCTTTTTAAACTGAGCTTTTGGTCAACACACACTCAATTCTCAAAAACATCTTCGTCCACATAAAGCATAAAAACGTTACAGCTGTCATGAGCACACCAACCATAAGTGAGACCGGCTCTCGTCCTAAACCGCTGAAGTTGGGGGCGGGGTTTGAGTGGTGGGAGGAGCATCGTATGACCTCAGTTCTCGCTTTTTAACCACGCTGTAAACATAAACAACCTGCTGCATCGGGGACGTAAATGTTTACATGAGAAACAGTAGAGCTGATCTGTCGCCGGCTATTTTGGCACGCATGTTTGTTGCTATGCAACGACAATGACATCATAGTGCGGGGCGTCGAACACTACATCTGTTAACTTTTCTTCTAAACTTTCCACCATTGTTGTAGCAGCTCTCTGGTGTCTCGATGTCGTCTCATCTGGTCTCATACACTCTACACATATCGCATCTAGCCGACGCGTAGCGTTCATTTATTAGGACGAGCACAACCAACGCTCCAACCCGCCGCAGGACACGCAGGGCTGATGACGTGCGTTCGTGTACATGTAGTTCAAATCGAGTATCATCAGAGCTTAACTGTGTGTGTGTGTGTGTGAGCGTGTAATAAGTCCAGTTAGCATCGTTAGCACCAGCGTTAGTTTGGTTACGTCTGCCATCGCACTAATCTCATGAAAACTAAAGAGACGGCGCCGCACGATGACATCACACGGAGGAGAAACTGGCGCACAGCGTGACGTCTACATAGAAACACCTTAAACTGAGTCTCTGAACATCTTCACCCTGGAAGGAGTTTAACTGAAGGAGACTTTACAGAGACCTGAAACACAGTTTGTGTATGAAACTTCAAAAGACAGAAAACGCTTCACGCCTACGTGTGGACGAGGTCTGAAGTTATTTCATGTTTCTTATCGAGCGCAGAGGCAGAAAAGTCGGGATGAGATCTGTGCACAGAGGGAGGATTTATTTTTCTGTGTACGAGATCGAGTTATATAAACAGCCAGGTGAGCGTTATTAACAAGGCTGGAGAGTCATGCATGAAGTACGGACGAGAGACGAGATAATACATGTTTATTGATCAATAAGTGGAAATATCAGGGGACCGCATTTCAAGTCCACGAGACCCGATATGGGGTCGTGGACCCGAGGTTGGGAACGCCTGAATATCTTTGAGTTGAATCAACAGACATCAGACGGGAGGAGGGTGTAAAATGTTGAGATGCTCTTTTTAATTTCAAGACTGTTTGAACAGCTCTCTCTCTCTAGACTTACCCCTAATCACACACTCTGTCATGCACATTCACACACACACACACACACACACACATATACACACACACTCCTCAGATATCGTCATCAACAGGGGTTCTGCACAAACAAGTAAAATTCTCACTGTGTTGTTTTAAGAAGAACATGTTTAACCTTCATTATGAATCTGTCTGCTATCAAAGTGTGATGTCAAAATGTTCTTCTTAAAAACACACTAGAGCTGCATCAAGTGCCTGTTTGTTTGTTTGTTTGTTTGTTTTGGTGACGTGGCTCCTGAACGCAGCAGCGGCGGTGTCTCATTCTCTCGTGCAGGAAAAAAAAAAAAATCAGTGATGGAACAAAAAAAACAAAAAAATCTTCCTTTGAGTCCTTTGAATTAGAAACGCTCCCGCTGTTCTCCTCCTCCTCCACACACACACACACACTCACACACACACACACACTCAGACACACACACATCTGTCCGACCTGGAACACAGACAGAGAGGGACCGTTACACATCATTTTAATAAACCAAGGACTGAACGAACTGACAGGTGGAAGTCAGTGTGATATTAACTGTATAGATATTTTATTATATTTACGGTATTGCCTAAGTGTCATGGCTGTTCCTCGTTTCCTGCGCTGGGCGTTCGGTTGCGGATTTGACTCCTCAGCTGTTCGATGAGTTCAGGGTTCTGCTGCTGCATCTGCTGAGCAAACTGCCTGACCTCTGCAACACAAACAGAGAACAGAGGTTATGCACCCTGCGCCCCTCCTGAGTATCTTACAAAGTGTCAGGTCTCTGCTCGGGTACGTAACGCCTGGATCAGTCCTGATAAATCTCCGGGGCCCGGCGGCCCCAGCAGCTCCAGTGGCGCCGCAGCAGCAGCTCCAGTGGCCGCAGCAGAAGCAGCTCCAGTGGCCGCAGCAGGTGGTGGAGAGGTGCTCCTCCTCCAAATCCTCCAAGACCTCCTCCCAAGTCCTCCTCCAAGACCTCCTCCAAGACCTCCTCCAAGACCTCCTCCAAGTCCCTCCTCCAAGTCCTCCTCCAAGTCCTGCTCCTAATCCTCCTCCTGCTCCGCCCACACCCGCCGTACGCTCCTGACATCATCCCTGACATCCTAGAAGAAAGAGAGAGGAGACGGGGAGTTTATTTCAACAAACCAGAGAAGAAGAAGAAAGGATCAAAAACCCAGAGAGAGGAAGTGAACTCACAGCTGCTGAACCTGAGGATTGTTCATCAGAGAGGGACGCCTGCAGACACACACAGGGACAGGTTTTATTTACAACCTTGTCTTTTAGAAATCTTTATTCCATTTCATACTCTTGAATCTATTCATCCTTCATGCACATCACTCTCTACCTGCATCATCTGTTCTCAGACTGAAAGTAGACAGGAAACTATCTGAGAGCTCACCATGTTCATGAAGCCGGGGTTACTGA
>NC_089200.1:779106-802099 GCF_963930695.1 Labrus bergylta
ACTGCAGCTGAGAAGTTCTCCACTTTCATTTGGTCGTTTCCTGCCGACGAGAGAAAAACAAAACCAGGCAGATTTTTACTGAAGAGAAACTTCAGGAAAGAAATAAAATGCAGCAGGAGCGTCTTTATTCAGATCTTTCCTCCTCCTCATCGTGGTCGTAAAGTTTACCGTCCGTTTTGAGTATCTCGGCCTCGGATCTCTGTTCCTCAGTGAGGCTGTTCTGAGTGGCGTTGTTGTTGACCTGCGACTCTTCTGGAAACTGAGACAAACACACAGAACACACTCTGCTTTTTAAAGACGGCATGAATACATCTCCTGGATAAACCTCAGACAGGAACTTCAGCGGTCCTATTCACACCGTGTCAGAGAGTCTACCTTTGCTGTGGCCGACGCGAAGATCTCCGGTAACGACATGGGGACGGCAAGACTCTGGTCGTCGGTGGAAACTTCAAACGCCGTCTCCAAACACTGAACAGCAACTAAAAAAAAAAAAAAAGGGCGAGCACTCTTCAGCACGCAGGACAGAGAGGACACTCCCAGAACAGGATCTACAGTCCACCCCGACATTATCACAGCCTGGGGTGTTCCCCTTCAGAGGGTTTGGCCCTGATCCAGATCAGAGTCCTTGATGAGAGAGACTCTGGTCTTATTTTGAAGGAGCTACTTTGTCTAAAGACGGACGGTTTGATTCTAAGTATTCCATAAGTGTAAATGATGGATTTCATGTGAAAGGGAGCTTAGCTGAGATAAGACGATGGTTTATAAGAGAAGAGGTCTCACTCTGTTGGAGAAGTTGAACCTCAGAAATAATCAGCCATGTCTAATAGTGCGTTCAGACTTGAAAAACTCCTGATGGTCTCCTGCTGTGAGGCATATCTACATATTTTCAGGAGTGTAGCTGTGAAAACGGCTTAAATGTGGAAGTATCGACTGTACCAGACTTCGTCCTTCTTTTAACATTTTTAAGCGTAAAGCAGCAAACTCTCCCCACAGTCTACTTTGAGATGTTTGAGTGTTCTACATTTATATTTATATTAATTTATATTCTTTTGTATATACATCCTATTGTTGTTTCTATCTATATTTATCTTATCTATCCTGTGAATTTTGTATTACTTCTTTCTCTGTCTTGCTGCTGCAATGCCCAAATTTCCCCTCTGGGGATTAATGAAGTATTATCCTATCCTTATCTTAATTCAAGCAACATTTCATCGTGGTACAAACTCCCTCATCGGTGCACGACCATAGACTGTCTGCACGCTTTTCCTCCCTCAGGTTATCGTGTGTAAGCTTTAAAACCTGGTATCACAACATGTCCCATCCTGCTGTTCTGTGTACATCCTGTGTCATGAGGACGACTCACCTTCCAGACTCTCCTGAGCCCCCGAGGTCAGATTCCCTGACTGCATCTGATCGTGGAGGAACTGGATGATGGAGAAGGCGAGGCGCTTGTTGTCTGTCATGGTGACGGAGGTTCAGACCTCTCTGTGGACACGGAGGAGAGAGACCCTGCACACGACAAGAAGAGACGTCAACCAGCTAATAAGGATGTCAAACTTTTTGATACTACGTGTTGAAAACTAAACATTCTGTTTTTTCAGGATCGATCGTATCAAAAAGATGAATATGTTCTTACAGATCTTCAGTCATGTTTTGACTAAAAGTTGCATTTAATATTTTATTCTCTGCTTTGTGAGTTTCAGTTTCCTCTTGTAAACATTAAGACACGGTGGTGCTCTTATTTTGAAGGTTGGACAAGTTGAAGTGTGGTGCTTTGTGTTGACGAGCTGTCGACTCAAATCACAACACTCAGAGGCTCGTCGCTGAACGGCTCGCAGTGAGCTAAACAAGGTTTTTCTCCGGTGTTGACACAGGTCAAAGGTCAACATTTTAATCACGGCTGTGGATATTATTAATGCACCGATAACTCCACTTTTTACAAGAAGCTAACGAGCTCTGTTGAGGGAGAAAATGCAGGCGACAGAGAGGAAAACAGAAACAGGACGTTTGTAGTAAAAACGACGCTCCACATCGGCCCGCTGCGTCTCTCTGGGGCAGTTAGGACTTTTAAAGAGTCCATATTCTGCCCTTTCTGGGGTTCATATATTTAATCTATGTTCCTACTTTTGTACGTTCACTATAGATAAAGTTTTTAAAAAGTGTCTGTTTTCATGAACTGCTCCTCCTCGCTCCCTCTACGCTCTGAGTCCGTCAGCTACACTCTGTTGAGCCCACACTGTTAGATCCCACGTGGGCCAAGTCTGCTCTGATTGGTCTGCCGATCCGCTCTGTCGTTATTGGTCAGTTGCTCAGCACGCTTCTCGGAAATTTCAACATAAGCTGCTGGGCCACAACGAGCCAATGGGCTTAGATCAGTGATCTCACACTGACAATGACGTCACACTGACACGTTTTTATCGAGGGGGGCTAGAACCAAGCGTTACATGCAGCTAATGCTACAGCTAACAGGAGGACGTAGGAGAAGCTGCGTTTCCACAGACTTTGAATTTCTGCACATAGATGTGACTAAACATGCACAGGACACTTGGAAAACACACTAAAGAGCAGATAAAACCAGAAGAAGAAGAATATGGGACCTTTAAAAGTAACGAGAATAAAGATGATTTTGTTGCTGACGCTCGCTCTTGTCTTTGCTGTTAGGACGGGCTGTCATCTAAACTGAAGTTTGGAATGCATTCATTGTAGTTCAACAAAATAGGGGTCCCCATACAGGATCTTGCACAGGGGCCCCAAAAAGTCTAGAAACAGCCCTGCATTAAACATCTTTAAATAAACACATTAAAGTGATTAAACTGAAGCTCCTATTGGATCTGAACTCACACTAAACTTTGGGGTAATGGGGACTGGCAGGACGGAGACTGCACTCAGACTGCACTCAGTCTGCACTCAGTCTGCACTAAGACTGCACTCAGTCTGCACTCAGTCTGCACTAAGACTGCACTCAGTCTGCACTCAGTCTGCACTCAGTCTGCACTCAGTCTGCACTCAGTCTGCACTCAGTCTGCACTCAGACTGCACTGAGACTGCACTGAGACTGCACTCAGTCTGCACTGAGACTGCACTCAGTCTGCACTCAGTCTGCACTGAGACTGCACTCAGTCTGCACTGAGACTGCACTCAGACTGCACTGAGACTGCACTCAGACTGCACTGAGACTGCACTCAGACTGCACTCAGTCTGCACTGAGACTGCACTCAGACTGCACTGAGACTGCACTCAGACTGCACTCAGTCTGCACTGAGACTGCACTCAGTCTGCACTGAGACTGCACTCAGACTGCACTGAGACTGCACTCAGACTGCACTCAGACTGCACTGAGACTGCACTCAGACTGCACTCAGTCTGCACTGAGACTGCACTCAGTCTGCACTGAGACTGCACTGAGACTGCACTCAGTCTGCACTCAGACTGCACTGAGACTGCACTCAGTCTGCACTGAGACTGCACTGAGACTGCACTCAGACTGCACTGAGACTGCACTCAGACTGCACTGAGACTGCACTCAGTCTGCACTCAGACTGCACTGAGACTGCACTCAGTCTGCACTCAGACTGCACTGAGACTGCACTCAGTCTGCACTAACACTGCACTCAGTCTGCACTGAGACTGCACTGAGACTGCACTCAGTCTGCACTGAGACTGCACTCAGTCTGCACTGAGACTGCACTCAGACTGCACTCAGTCTGCACTGAGACTGCACTCAGACTGCACTCAGTCTGCACTGAGACTGCACTCAGACTGCACTGAGACTGCACTCAGTCTGCACTCAGACTGCACTCAGTCTGCACTCAGTCTGCACTGAGACTGCACTGAGACTGCACTCAGTCTGCACTCAGTCTGCACTGAGACTGCACTCAGACTGCACTCAGTCTGCACTCAGTCTGCACTCAGACTGCACTCAGACTGCACTCAGTCTGCACTCAGTCTGCACTCAGACTGCACTCAGACTGCACTCAGACTGCACTCAGTCTGCACTCAGTCTGCACTCAGACTGCACTCAGACTGCACTCAGACTGCACTCAGTCTGCACTGAGACTGCACTCAGACTGCACTGAGACTGCACTCAGTCTGCACTCAGTCTGCACTGAGACTGCACTCAGTCTGCACTCAGTCTGCACTCAGACTGCACTCAGACTGCACTCAGTCTGCACTCAGTCTGCACTGAGACTGCACTCAGTCTGCACTGAGACTGCACTCAGTCTGCACTCAGTCTGCACTCAGACTGAGTGCAGACTGCACTGAGACTGCACTCAGTCTGCACTGAGACTGCACTCGGTCTGCACTCAGTCTGCACTGAGACTGCACTCAGACTGCACTCAGACTGCACTCAGTCTGCACTCAGACTGCACTCAGTCTGCACTCAGTCTGCACTCAGTCTGCACTCAGACTGCACTCAGTCTGCACTCAGTCTGCACTCAGTCTGCACTGAGACTGCACTCAGTCTGCACTCAGTCTGCACTCAGTCTGCACTCAGTCTGCACTCAGACTGCACTGAGACTGCACTCAGTCTGCACTGAGACTGCACTCAGTCTGCACTGAGACTGCACTGAGACTGCACTCAGTCTGCACTCAGTCTGCACTCAGACTGCACTCAGTCTGCACTGAGACTGCACTCAGACTGCACTCAGTCTGCACTCAGTCTGCACTCAGACTGCACTCAGACTGCACTCAGACTGCACTGAGACTGCACTCAGTCTGCACTCAGTCTGCACTCAGACTGCACTCAGACTGCACTCAGACTGCACTCAGTCTGCACTCAGTCTGCACTGAGACTGCACTCAGTCTGCACTCAGACTGCACTCAGTCTGCACTCAGTCTGCACTGAGACTGCACTCAGTCTGCACTCAGACTGCACTCAGTCTGCACTCAGTCTGCACTCAGTCTGCACTCAGACTGCACTCAGTCTGCACTCAGTCTGCACTGAGACTGCACTCAGACTGCACTCAGTCTGCACTCAGTCTGCACTCAGACTGCACTCAGTCTGCACTCAGTCTGCACTGAGACTGCACTCAGTCTGCACTCAGACTGCACTCAGTCTGCACTCAGTCTGCACTCAGTCTGCACTGAGACTGCACTCAGACTGCACTCAGTCTGCACTCAGTCTGCACTGAGACTGCACTCAGACTGCACTCAGTCTGCACTCAGACTGCACTCAGTCTGCACTCAGTCTGCACTCAGTCTGCACTGAGACTGCACTCAGTCTGCACTCAGACTGCACTCAGTCTGCACTCAGACTGCACTCAGTCTGCACTCAGTCTGCACTCAGACTGCACTCAGTCTGCACTCAGACTGCACTCAGTCTGCACTCAGTCTGCACTCAGTCTGCACTCAGTCTGCACTCAGTCTGGTCCTGGGCGTCTCTGACTCTGAGGTTTAGTGACTCTGCTTGTAGAAGATTCTAGCATCTCAGTTCAACTCGACATGACTCACAGTGACGCTCACAAGCTGACAGCTAACACAAGCTAACACAAGCTAACACAAGCTAACTCCGGGTTATGTCTCTACAACATGATAACAACAGTTCGCATTGAGCAGATCAAAGCTGTGACTGGAGGATAAACGTTTCTCCTCTGAGGTCATGTTCCGGACACACACTTAGCTGGTTGCTAATCAGTTAGCTGGTTGCTAATCAGTTAGCCTGCTGGCTCTCATGTAGTTTCACTTTAACCTGCCTTGGATCATCACCATCATGTGGAAGTAGTTGAAAGGGTGGTATTTATTTTGTAGACGGAATATTGGCTGCTTTTAGGAAAATTCGGGTATATTTGTGACTTATTTGGTAACAAGTTCTCACTAAATAATGTCAATAAAAGATGAATGATGATCTTCCTTTAACTTCCCCACAGAGCAACAATGAAAACATTAAAGTGTTCATGTTTAAAACCCACGGTGAGTGTTTAACAGTTCGTTACGTGTTTTAACCCTCACAAACAGGTTGAAGTGAGAAGCTGACAAAAGGTCGAGTCAGTCACTAAATCCTGTAGTGACGTCATTTAGAGAAATATCTGACGTCATTAAAGTACGCCGAATTAAAGTATGCCTGCTAACAGTTACCAACACGTCCTTGTTGTTGTTGTAACAGACTTGTGGAGGGAAGCAGACACGATGTGAAAACGTTTCGTCGGATATTCAGACGGAGTTCGGCGTGACGTGTTCTCCGAATCACAGCGGCACGACTTCAAAAGCTAGCATGCTAAGCTAATCCCATTCCGTTAACTACAACACTAATTCCACATTTAGGTAACTGTCGTGACTCTGTAAATGACACGTTAGTGCGCAGTTCTTACCAGCTGTCTCTGTATTTCAGGCAAAGATTACCCGGCTAACGGTTAGCTGACGTTAGCTCCGCACCTTCGAGAAGTCGCTACTTAGCTAGCTAATAAGCTTGACGCGGAGTTATGACGCCACGACAAGGCGCCGTTGAGGTCTGGTAATGGAAAACTGGAAAATACCGGAAATGTTTCAAAATCACTTTCAGAATAAGAGTATTAAAGGTTTTTCTTTCTAATTTCCCCTAACTTTTTTTTTATTTTTTATTTTTTTATTTTTATTAGGTGATGCAGAACATTACAAGACAAGTGAGGGACATGACAAGAGCAAAAGTATGTAGGAGACACGACATGAATACAACAAGGCAACCAAAGAAAAACAGACAATCATCTGGATTGGAGAAAGAAAAAAGAAAGAAAGAAAAAGAGATGCATGAAAAATGAGAGTGGCTGTGATGAAAGTTTGTGATGATGAATATGATATGAATATTAGGGGGGAGAGGAAATCAATCAACAAATAGGTCATAATAAAATGGTGGCTAAAGACAATAATAATAATAATAATAGTAATAAGAAAAGATTAAATTTGACGGTAAGAGAAAAATAAATTCATAAATAAATTATGATAGTTATACAGAAAGGGTGTGTGTCTTTGTGTATGTGTCTTTATGTGTGTGTGTGTGTATGTGTATTTATGTGTGTCTATTTGTGTAAGTGTGTGTGTGTCTTTATGTGTGTGTATGTGTATTTATGTGTGTCTATTTGTGTAAGTGTGTGTGTGTCTTTATGTGTGTGTATGTGTATTTATGTGTGTCTATTTGTGTAAGTGTGTATGTGTATTTATGTGTGTCTATTTGTGTAAGTGTGTGTGTGTCTTTATGTGTGTGTATGTGTATTTATGTGTGTCTATTTGTGTAAGTGTGTGTGTGTCTTTATGTGTGTGTATGTGTATTTATGTGTGTCTATTTGTGTAAGTGTGTGTGTGTCTTTATGTGTGTGTATGTGTATTTATGTGTGTCTATTTGTGTAAGTGTGTGTGTGTCTTTATGTGTGTGTATGTGTATTTATGTGTGTCTATTTGTGTAAGTGTGTATGTGTCTTTATGTGTGTGGATGTGTATTTATGTGTGTCTATTTGTGTAAGTGTGTGTGTGTCTTTATGTGTGTGTATGTGTCTTTATGTGTGTGTATGTGTATTTATGTGTGTCTATTTGTGTAAGTGTGTGTGTGTCTTTGTGTGTGTGTATGAGTATTTATGTGTGTCTATTTGTGTAAGTGTGTATGTGTCTTTGTGTGTGTGTATGTGTATTTATGTGTGTCTATTTGTGTAAGTGTGTGTGTGTCTTTATGTGTGTGTATGTGTCTTCATGTGTGTGTATGTGTATTTATGTGTGTCTATTTGTGTAAGTGTGTGTGTGTCTTTATGTGTGTGTATGTGTCTTTATGTGTGTGTATGTGTATTTATGTGTGTCTATTTGTGTAAGTGTGTGTGTGTCTTTATGTGTGTGTATGTGTATTTATGTGTGTCTATTTGTGTAAGTGTGTGTGTGTGTCTTTGTGTGTGTGTATGTGTATTTATGTGTGTCTATTTGTGTAAGTGTGTGTGTGTGTCTTTATGTGTGTGTATGTGTATTTATGTGTGTCTATTTGTGTAAGTGTGTGTGTGTCTTTGTGTGTGTGTATGTGTATTTATGTGTGTCTATTTGTGTAAGTGTGTGTGTGTGTCTTTATGTGTGTGTATGTGTATTTATGTGTGTCTATTTGTGTAAGTGTGTGTGTGTCTTTGTGTGTGTATGTGTATTTATGTGTGTCTATTTGTGTAAGTGTGTGTGTCTTTATGTGTGTGTGTGGATGAGTATTTATGTGTGTCTATTTGTGTAAGTGTGTGTGTGTATTTATGTGTGTGTATGAGTATTTATGTGTGTCTATTTGTGTAAGTGTGTATGTGTATTTATGTGTGTCTATTTGTGTAAGTGTGTGTGTGTCTTTATGTGTGTGTGTATGTGTATTTATGTGTGTCTATTTGTGTAAGTGTGTGTGTGTATTTATGTGTGTCTATTTGTGTAAGTGTGTGTGTGTCTTTATGTGTGTGTATGTGTATTTATGTGTGTCTATTTGTGTAAGTGTGTGTGTGTCTTTGTGTGTGTGTATGTGTATTTATGTGTGTCTATTTGTGTAAGTGTGTGTGTGTATGTGTATTTATGTGTGTCTATTTGTGTAAGTGTGTGTGTGTCTTTGTGTGTGTGTATGTGTATTTATGTGTGTCTATTTGTGTAAGTGTGTGTGTGTCTTTGTGTGTGTGTATATGTATTTATGTGTGTCTATTTGTGTAAGTGTGTGTGTGTCTTTGTGTGTGTGTATATGTATTTATGTGTGTCTATTTGTGTAAGTGTGTGTGTGTCTTTATGTGTGTGTGTATGTGTATTTATGTGTGTCTATTTGTGTAAGTGTGTGTGTGTCTTTATGTGTGTGTGTATGTGTATTTATGTGTGTCTATTTGTGTAAGTGTGTGTGTGTGTCTTTATGTGTGTGTATGTGTATTTATGTGTGTCTATTTGTGTAAGTGTGTGTGTGTCTTTGTGTGTGTGTATGTGTATTTATGTGTGTCTATTTGTGTAAGTGTGTGTGTGTCTTTGTGTGTGTGTATGTGTATTTATGTGTGTCTATTTGTGTAAGTGTGTGTGTGTCTTTGTGTGTGTGTATATGTATTTATGTGTGTCTATTTGTGTAAGTGTGTGTGTGTCTTTATGTGTGTGTGTATGTGTATTTATGTGTGTCTATTTGTGTAAGTGTGTGTGTGTCTTTATGTGTGTGTATGTGTATTTATGTGTGTCTATTTGTGTAAGTGTGTGTATGTATTTGTATGAGTCTATATTTGTGGTAGTGAATATCAGGGGTTTGAACTATGTTGTTCGGGAAGTAGTGAGGTGAGGATTGGCTCCCAAGTTGTCAGAAATTGGTGTGTTTTATTGTGTATGGATGCTGTAAGTTTTTCCATGGTGATGTGTTCGACAAAGAGGTCTATCCATACTGAGGTGTTTAGTTTTTTTCTGCTTTTCCAGTTGAGGAGGATTGCTTTCTTGGCGACAGTGAGCTCAATGAGTATTGTGTTTTCCCCTAACTTTTTTGACATAATTGCTTTTTCCAAAACATTAACGGAGCAATATTTAACTCTGATTTTCTTCCAGAAACCCTCATCCGTACTATGAAGGGCTCTTTGTTATAAACTTTTACAGTTCTTCAATTGTACCCGACCCGTTGTTTCTTCCAGATTGTCCTTTCTCAAAAAAGAAGTGCAATAGCAAATTCTTAAGAACCTCACTTTCTAAAAATGTTTTCCTTCACTTTTGGAAAGGAAGTATGTGTTCGAGAGGTAATCTACTGTAGTCTTACAGAGGATAAGATGCACTTATGTCAAATTCCCTGAAACACAGAAAGCCAAGGAAGTGTACTTTAAAACTAAATGATATATATTCCGATAAATCATTTTTGCGTTCAATATTAACCTAAATGAATACACATCTGAAATTGACACAACTTATTTTCCTTTCTTGCAATATTTATTATTTATTTTGGGAGAAATTTCAAAATTGGATCTTGGGTAATAACATGAGCCAGACTTGTTTTACTAAGTTTTAATTATTAGATTGGTTTTGATAATGGAGGACAAAATATTGGAGTTTTTATTTAATAACTTGATTATTTTTTACCATATATTCTATGCGTAAATGTCAATTTTTCAAAGTAATCCCACAATTTGTATTTTTCCTAAAAGAACAATCTATATTTTTCTCTGAAATATGAAACCTAAAAAATGCCTTATCCATTAATGAATGCATTTCTAGTCTTCATTTAATTAAACCCCAAACAGCCATTCAAATAGATTTAATGTATTTATCTATTCTTTTATTGGGCTCTAACCCTTTATGTTTATGTTTTTTGTTGTATGTCATGATAGCATTGTTAAATCAAATGTATGTTGTTTATATTCGCTCAGTCTAAAACAGTCATACGTATCCCTGCTTTGTCGATTTGTATTGCTTGATAAAGCATAAAACATAAAGAAAATAAAGAAAAAAACAATAATTAGCAGAGTATTGAGGGCAGATTATGGTCATGAAGAATAAAATACTTATCAGCATTTAGAATAGAATGTCTTTATTGTCATTAAACAATTGTACAACGAAATTATTTGGCTTCACCTTAAAGTGCACACACATACAAGCATCCACAGCTAAAAACAACAGAAGAAGAAAATTAAAAAAAGGAACTCTCATTCAGGTAGGATGGGCAATGTATGGTAGGAGTTATTTACAGGTGGTAGCATAACAGAATATAAATAGATATTGCAGAAATATAAAATAAAATAAATATTGCACAGTATGAAATGTAAAATATTGCAGAAATATAAAATAAAATAAATATTGCACAGTATGAAATGTAAAATATTGCAGAAATATAATATAAAATAAATATTGCACAGTATGAAATATAAAATAAAATAAATATTGCACAGTATGAAAGTAGTAATGACTATTAG
Source organism: Labrus bergylta (assembly GCF_963930695.1). Classification (NCBI taxonomy): domain Eukaryota; kingdom Metazoa; phylum Chordata; class Actinopteri; order Labriformes; family Labridae; genus Labrus; species Labrus bergylta. Next base: position 789,936 of record NC_089200.1, read on the forward strand.
CAGCCAGTATGCTACTAATTACCATGCAACCAGTTAATGGTGACTACCGTGACCTTAATTTAGTCTTACCTTTCAACTTTTACAGGATTTTTTTAGGATTTTATTTTGAAATGCATAGGCGGAAGTGTAGTCTTTACGTCTGTAGTTCTTTTTAATCCTCTTCCTCCTCCGCAGCAGCAGCGCTCGCGCTTTGACAGTTGAGCAAACGGACGTAACGAACCTTCATTCATTTACCTGAACATGGGGCCGACAGGTGAGCGGTTTAAAAACATCTTCAGTGGGACTGAACCAGTTGTTATTTAAAACCCGTCTTCTGTCCGCCATGTTTCCTCTCAGACTCTGTCATCATTTATCATTTATTAGCTTTCATCTGATTTAGCTAACGTCATTCTACATGCTAACGCTACATGCTAACGCTACATGCTAACGCTACATGCTAACGCTACATGCTAACGCTACATTGTAACGCTACATGCTAACGCTACATGCTAACGCTACATGCTAACGCTACATGCTATCACACCTGGTTATACTAAACCACAGCAGCAGGTGTTTTCATTGTGTGTTGTTTGTTCTTCTCTGTTGTTCTGTTTAGCATGTTAGCATGTTAGCTCTTTTCAGCTCAGACCTGAAGCTCTTCTTCTTCTTCTTCTTCTTCTTCTTCTTCTTCTTCTTCTGTTCCCTGTAAATCATTTTAAATGTTTAAAACGAACAATGTGACAAACTCCATTTAAAAGTCGGTCTATTCTAAACCTTTTTAAATACAAATATTAATCTATTTAATTATTTAAAACGTTATTATAGACTCAGGGTTCAGATAAAAACAACAATAACAACAACAACAACAACAATAATAACAACAACAACAACAATAACAACAAGAGAGAAAGGAAGATGAAATAATTTAACATAAATACTCAACAAAAGTTCTATTTACAATAATGAAGGGGGGGCATAAGGGGCATGGGGGGCAGCTTTGAGGGGTCCATTAGGGTTCTGAAGTGTAAGGGGCATGGGGGGCAGCTTTGAGGGGTCCATTAGGGTTCTGAAGTGTAAGGGGCATGGGGGGCAGCTTTGAGGGGTCCATTAGGGTTCTGAAGTGTAAGGGGCATGGGGGGCAGCTTTGAGGGGTCCATTAGGGTTCTGAAGTGTAAGGGGCATGGGGGGCAGCTTTGAGGGGTCCATTAGGGTCCTGAAGTGTAAGGGGCATGGGGGGCAGCTTTGAGGGGTCCATTAGGGTCCTGAAGTGTAAGGGGCATGGGGGGCAGCTTTGAGGGGTCCATTAGGGTTCTGAAGTGTAAGGGGCATGGGGGGCATGGGGGGCAGCTTTGAGGGGTCCATTAGGGTTCTGAAGTGTAAGGGGCATGGGGGGCATGGGGGGCAGCTTTGAGGGGTCCATTAGGGTTCTGAAGTGTAAGGGGCATGGGGGGCAGCTTTGAGGGGTCCATTAGGGTCCTGAAGTGTAAGCAAACCAAAAAGCTCTCTTTCAGTTCTCAACACATCACAGACACGTTTGATTCGTTGTTGCCTGTTTCACAATGTAAAGCCCCTCTTTTTAAAATACTATGAGAACCCTGTTTTGTAACTTTAAAGCTGTGTGGAGATCAGGGCACACGCCCCATGTACCCCGGCTGTGGACCTCCAGGCGGGCCGGGCCTGGGTTCAGGTGGCTCCTCTCCTGCATGTCATTCCCAGCTCTCTCTCTCTGAGTTCTGACTGTATCCGCCGTCATATCTCTACAACTTAATGGTTAGTAATCTCGGGCAGGGTGTCTCTGCCTGCACAAAAGTCCGGAGGCCAGGAAGAAAAGAGGTTAAGGCCTTTGACCCCGACAATAACATGTGAGCACATTTCTTTTCAGGAAGCTCCAACAGTTAAAACAGAACCAGGCAGAGCCAGGAGGCCAGCGCTAACTCTACTGAAACAACATGAATGCACTGATATTGTTAAATAGATCCATGGAGGGGCCACTCACTGGGCCTTTCCGGGGTCCAGAATAACTACAGTGATAAAAAGAGGCACCTGAACCAGTGTCTCCATAACTGGGACTGGTAACCAACATTACTACATCTGATAGGGATGCAACCTCGGTATCGACCTCATACCGAGGTCATACCTCATCGAGTTCTCCTGACAACTGATTCAGAGAAGAGTTTATTTGAACCAACTCTGACTTGTTTTCATGTCAAACATGAGAGAAAAAGTTGCTTTGTGGAATATCAGTATCGCCTCAAAAATCCATATGGGTCGGGCCCTTGTTACATGAACTGGACAACATGTACAGTCTGAGAATTTCCCTGAAAGCTGCAGCACTACATTCATCTGATGCTAACATTTATTTGTTAGTTTGCAAAATAACATTTTAAATGACAGGAATGTCTCAAATTAACAGTTTTAGAATAAATAGTTTTACAGTATTTAAAATAACTCTGATGAAACTCAACATCCTCCTGCTGCTCATGTCTTCATATGTCGCCTCTCCTCGCCCGTCATGTTGCTTCCTGTCATCCCAGGTGAGGTGGTGTTTGGCAGCCCGGCGGCGGTCTGCTCTGAGAACCGGCTGCGTTGGGACCTGAGCCCCGAGCAGATCAAGCAGCTCTCCGATGAGCTCATCGCCAACACCAAGGTCGTGTACGACCGCGTCGGAGCGCTGGACATCGAGAGCGTCACCTTCGAAAACACGCTGAAGGCCCTCGCTGATGTGGAGGTCGACTACACTGGTCAGTATCCATCCCTCTCCATCTTCTAGGGTTTAAATGATCTCACTGAGTCGTGTGAGTTTTACAGAGGACTTTAAGTTCAGAGAAATACGACACATAAACTCCTGCTGCTGATATCACAACACTCTCTTTGTTCAGGTGACAGACACACGTTAAACGTCAAGGTTGTTCTCTACATCTGCTGCCCCCCGTTAAATGGATTTACTTCCTTTCAGACGGTTCGTTTCAGTTTTAGGTGTGGCAGCGGCTCAGAGGAGGGACTGTGTGTGATGATGTGTTCAAGGACCTGCGGATATCTGAGATAAAAATTCAGCAAAACCAAAACAACATTTCTGTATTTGCTGCAACTGTCGAGAGCTACTTAACTGTTTGCTTTCTTTTTATAGCAATGACCATAAAGATGTATCATATTCTAAATCCAACAATAAAGTCCAAAATCAAAACATAGAAGCAAAAAAACCAGATCTGCATAGCGAGGAGCTCTCGTTTAAAGGATTTATTAACAAGCCAACGTGCTGTTCCTCAGATTGAGGAGCTCCCTTTGCATCCGGTGTAGGTACCAGATCTGCTCGGAGTCCTCCGTCTGCATTTGTATAATGATGTAGCACATTGTGATTGGCTGTACGTACAGGAGGCGGAGGCAGAGATCGACGTCTCTTTGTGAAAGAGAATCAAACAAAACCAACTAAAACCAGTGAATGAAATGTTTCTCCAAGCTGAAGGACAGAAACTCAAACTCTGAACTCTCAATGAAAGACTACAACGAGAACCATCGTTTGACTTCAGTTAACAAAGTCATCGTGTGTTTTCTGTGACCAGTATGTAGTTAAAAATATTCCAAACGTATTTGTCAAAACGCTAAAGACACTTTAATGATCAGCTCGTGATCAGAGGCCATCATTAAAGAACAAAAACATTGTTATTCTAGATCTTTCCTGCATTCAAACGAACTTCATGCGGATCGTGTTGGGTTCCCCTCCCGTCATCTTAGAAATACTGTAAACCAGGGGTGTCTAAAGTGCGGCCCGAGGGCCATTTGCGGCCCTTGAAGGGATTTTTTGCGGCTCGTGACTTCAAATGAAGAATCAGAAGATTTTGATTAAGATCGGCACATTATCTTATTTTTCTTTTTCATGTTAACAAGCGCTGAACAATATTCCTAAAATAGAAAATGTTCAGTAACGTGTATGTTGTTGTTTTTTTTAAATCTACATCTTTTACTATTTTACACATTATTTTGTAAACTATGAAAAAAAACTTATGTAAAGTTTTTGTAAACAAGCGGACTGTTGTTTAACCATTTAATGACCTGAGCTAAATGCAGAAAGCTTTTCCAAAAACATGAACCACGTTACAGACTTGATTCTGAGAAAAAAACAAATAAAGTAGAACGAAGAAATCAAAATATTTGATTTCTTTTATTAAAGGGTTTCTTTAGCGAGCCTTTTGATTCTGATCTACAAAGCCTTACTATTTTTAAAACTATATTTTAAAAAACAAAACCTGTGGCCCGCGAGCGATTCTAACACGACAATTTTGGCCCGCAAGAAAAAAAGTTTGGACACCACTGCTGTAAACATTCAAATAGAAGCCCTTCTCATTTGAGGCCCCGCCCCTTTTAAGTGCCTGATGTTGCTGCATGTTGCAGCTCTCGATTAGAGGCCTCGATGTATTTATGATGATTAGTTTGCAGATCAAAAATATAAACAAAGATGTCTCCCACTATCTCTGAGTGCAGCGGAGCGGTTTAGATGGGATGTCGTACAAAGTCAGTTCTGTTTGAAAATCATTAAAGACCGTCTCGTGTTGACGCCTGTCCCATATGAAGGGAGGGGTCAAGAGGGATGTTTTAAATAGAAAGTCTGCTGGGCTATTAATAGAAGTTTTACAGTAAATATTTCATATCGTCCACAAACAGCTGCTCGCTTTCTCTCAAACACTCGGCAGTCTGAACGAGATGTTTGAAGACCGGAAGAAAAAATCAGAACATTGTGTTTTATGACTTTAATGCTCCGTCCAGATATTTCTACATACGTCGGATAATCAACCTGAATGCACAGAGTTCAAACACAGCGTGCGGTCAGGTGTGGCGTCCTTTGTGCGGTCTGCAGCGTAGCTTAGAGTCAGCACAGTATGTTTGTGATGTTCACTCTGATCAGCAGTTTGCAGAGAAAGCAGCTGAACACGACCGCTGCTGCTGCTGCTACAATAGAGCGCCGAGGCTTTGTGTGGAGCTGAAAACACTCCCAACGTTTCCACTGCAGCTCTCTGACCGTTCACAAGTTTATTACAAAACTCTGAACTCTCAATGTGTGTTCACAAGCGTCAGGCGCTCAAAGAGAACGTTTATCTGAGCTCTGCTGGATTTTAGACGGGAAACATGAAGAAAATGAAGAAGCTGTGCTTGTGCCATTTTTATAGAATCTTTTTCTGTTTGTGGCTGTGGATCAAAACACATTTAAAGAAATAGTGATTTTTAAGTTTTTAGAAAGTAAATCAGACGTTAGATGAATCTAAAATCCATTACTGCATCTACAATATTTTCATTTTTTAATTTTGGTGACTTTTAGGAAACAGGTCCCAGTTTCTTCCACGTGAGGCTTTGCTGCTCGCCGTGGTTAGTTAGTTTGACAGAAGGCGTGGCTTCTCTGGTTCTGGTAAACCTTTAGGAGCGAATCCTTCACGTCTTATCGTTTTGTCGGCTGAATCAGAATAAGTAGTTTAATATTTTAAACATCAGTCGACTCACAAACAAAAGTAAACATTAGCTGCCTTTCCAAACTGATGGTGACGTTTTTTGTGGTGTCTCTCCTGGCCGCCGACGCTGCCCTTTCTTCCCCCTGACCCCGCCCCCCTGTCTGACTTCGCCCACTGTCTCTCAGTCCAGAGGAACATGCTGGACTTCCCGCAGCACGTGTCTCCCTCCAAGGAAGTGAGAACGGCGAGCACCGAGGCCGACAAGCAGCTGTCGGAGTTCGACGTGGAGATGAGCATGAGGGAGGACGTTTACCTGAGGATCGTCGCTCTGGAGGTGAGCACGCCGTCGTCCAATCACAGGTCACATCCAGATGGAGGTGTTGAACTGCAGCTCCTGGTTCTGTTCGTCTTTTCTCACTTCAGACGTTAGCAGACTCTTACATTTCACCAGCATGCTCATTTTTTACAAACTAACTTTATTAAAAGAAGAAAAACAAACAAAAGAAAAACTGAATGTCACAGCAGATACTGAAGTATCCTAATTAAATATATCACTCAGTAATGACTTTCCTCCTCCTCTCTCTCCTCCTCCTCTTCCTCCTCCTCTCTCTCCTCCTCCTCTTCCTCCTCCTCGCTCTCCTCCTCCTCTTCCTCCTCCTCGCTCTCCTCCTCCTCTTCCTCTTCCTCCTCCTCTGTCTCCTCTTCCTCTTCTGTCTCCTCCTCCTCTCCCTCCTCTTCCTCCTCCTCCTCTCCCTCTTCCTCCTCCTCCTCTGTCTCCTCCTCCTCCTCCTCTTCTTTCTCCTCCTCTCCCTCGTCCTCCTCTGTCTCCTCCTCCTCTCCCTCCTCCTCCTCTGTCTCCTCCTCCTCTCCCTCCTCCTCCTCTGTCTCCTCCTCCTCTGTCTCCTCCTCCTCCTCCTCTTCTTTCTGCTCCTCTCCCTCGTCCTCCTCTGTCTCCTCCTCCTCTCCCTCCTCCTCCTCTGTCTCCTCCTCCTCTGTCTCCTCTTCCTCCTCCTCCTCTGTCTCCTCCTCCTCTGTCTCCTCTTCCTCCTCCTCCTCCTCTGTCTTCTCCTCCTCTTCCTCCTCTCTCCTTTTTCTACATTTCTACTGACTCCGCCTCTAAAGGTTTTTGTTTCTTATGAAGTTTTTTTGTTTCTGTCTGCAGAAGAAAATCGACGCCGACAGCATCACCCCAGAGTCCAAGCGTTACATGGAGCGACTGATCAAACTGGGGAAGAGGAACGGCCTCCACCTGCCCACAGAGACGCAAGAGGTGGATACTGCTTCTTTATATTTGAACCTTTAGTCACACAGAGCGACACTCACACACCTGCAGACCACCACTCATGATTTAAGACGAGCCGAGTCAGTGTTTGATTTCAGAGACAAACATTCACACGATCATACCGTCTTTATGACCGTTTAGAGGAGTGCTTCCCAAAGTGTGGGCTGTGTGGGTACTGCAGCCCTCCAACAATTTAAAAAATACAATAAATATCACAATAATGATGATTTACCATGAGTCAACCCTTTAAGTGATTAGTAAGGTGTGTCATGACTATTCATGGACATAATGTTTAGTAAATTTTTGTGTCTATCTTTTCATAATATCATGTTGTCATGTCCAATAATTTACCCTCAATGAAAGTTATAGATGTAGTCAGGAATTTTATTTTTATAATGGGCCCCGGAGTAATTTAGTATTTCAAAGCGGGCCGCGGCAGTCTTAAGTTTGGGAAAGGCTGGTTTAAAGGAGTCAGAATCTATCTGTGTGTGTGGTGACTGACCATGATCAAACCTCTCTGCTCTGACAGGAGATCAAGAGCATCAAGAAGAAACTGAGCAACCTCTGCATCGACTTCAACAAGAACCTGAACGAGGACACCACCAGCCTGACGTTCAGCAGAGACGAGCTGGGTGAGTCATCATCACACACACACACACACCTGCTCCCTCCTCTGTGTGTGTCAGGTGTCACATTAACCCCGTGTTGGTTTCAGGCGGCCTGCCCGAGGACTTTCTGAGCTCTCTGGAGCAGGACGGAGAGAAGCTGAAGGTCACACTCAAGTATCCTCACTACTTCCCCACCATGAAGAAATGCTTCGTCCCTGAAACCCGCAGGGTGCTCGAGGAGGCCTTCAACTCCCGCTGCAAAGAGGTGAGACGTCCTCCGTCCAATCAGAAGCCTACTGATGAGACCGTTCAGAGTGCACAGAGGTTTTTTCAGGACCGTTCAGAGTGCACAGAGGTTCATGGTGCACACAAATATTTGCAGGTTTGTAGAGACCCTGTTTCTCTCCACCAATCAGTGGGCTGCTGTCTGCAGAGAGACCAGTTTCTCCTGAGGTGCTTTTTTTATGTCTTTATTTGAGCGATAGGACAGTGGATAGAGTCAGAAATCAGGGAGGGAGAGAGAGAGAGAGAGAGAAAGGGGAATGACATGCGGGAAGGGAGCCACATGCGGGATTCGAACCTGGGCCGCCCGCTTGGAGAACTTCAGCCTCCATACATGGGGCCTGCGCTCTAACCTATGCGCCACCAGCGCCCCAAAAGAATATCTTTAAAAAGAGTGAACGCAATGGTGGAGTTACCCTGAGAGCGCCCTCTGCTGGATCAAACTGAAAACTACTTCAGATGGCCTGCTGTGCTGACACTCTCTCTCTCTCTCTCTCTCTCTCTCTCTCTCTCTGTCTCTGTCTCTCTCTCTCTCTCTCTGTCTCTCTCTGTCTCTGTCTCTGTCTCTCTCTCTCTCTCTCTGTCTCTGTCTCTCTCTCTCTGTCTCTCTCTCTCTCTCTGTCTCTCTCTCTCTCTGTCTCTCTCTCTCTCTCTCGCTCTGTCTGTCTCTCTCTCTCTCTCGCTCTCTCTTTAGGAGAACTCGGCCATCCTGAAGGAGCTGGTGGAGCTTCGTGCTCAGAAATGTTCTCTGCTCGGCTTCAGCACTCACGCTGACTTCGTCCTGGAGATGAACATGGCCAAATCTGGGAGGAAGGTGGCCAGCTTCCTGGGTGAGTGAATAAAGGACCACCTGAAACCTGCAGAGAGAAACATGTGAGCAGTATGGTTATGGACACTAGATGTCTTGTTTCATGTAACAGTCTGTGTTTGATTTCTCCTGAAAGTGAAACATGGTAACCTTACCTCATCTGTTTGGTCCCTGCAGAGGAACTCTCTCCTCACACTCTCTCACTCTCACTCTGTGTTTTCAGAGGAGTTGGCTCGTAAGCTGAAGCCTCTGGGAGAAGAAGAGCGCTCGGTCATCCTCAAACTGAAGGAGAAGGAGTGTGAGACGAGAAGTCTGCCTTTCAACGGAGAGCTGCACGCCTGGGACACTCGCTACTTCATGACACAGGTGAGAGTTTCACACCTCACATGGACCTGTTGATCCTGAAAACACAACAAATCTTTGCTGTTGATCCTTTTCTTCTGAACACGGTGTTGCTTCTGTGTCCTCCTCCTCCTCCTCCTCCTCCTCCTCCTCCTCCTCCTCCTCCTCTCTCTCCTCTTCCTCCTCCTCTTCCTCCTCCTCTTCCTCCTCCTCCTCCTCCTCCTCTCTCTCCTCCTCTTTCTCTTCCTCCTCCTCCTCTCTCCTCCTCTTTCTCCTCTTCCTCTTCCTCCTCCTCCTCTCTCTCCTCCTCCTCCTCTTTCTCCTCTTCCTCCTCCTCTTCCTCCTCCTCCTCCTCCTCTTTCTCCTCTTCCTCCTCCTCTTCCTCCTCCTCCTCTCTCTCCTCCTCTTTCTCTTCCTCCTCCTCCTCTCTCCTCCTCTTTCTCCTCTTCCTCTTCCTCCTCCTCCTCTCTCTCCTCCTCCTCCTCTTTCTCCTCTTTCTCTTCCTCCTCCTCTTTCTCCTCTTTCTCTTCCTCCTCCTCCTCTCTCCTCCTCTTTCTCCTCTTCCTCCTCCTCCTCTCTCTCCTCCTCCTCCTCTTTCTCCTCTTTCTCTTCCTCCTCCTCCTCTCTCTCCTCCTTTTTCTCTTCTTCCTCCTCCTCTCTCTCCTCCTCCTCCTCCTCTTTCTCCTCTTTCTCTTCCTCCTCCTCCTCTCTCCTCCTCTTTCTCCTCTTCCTCCTCCTCCTCTCTCTCCTCCTCCTCCTCTTTCTCCTCTTTCTCTTCCTCCTCCTCCTCTCTCTCCTCCTCTTTCTCTTCCCCCTCCTCCTCCTTCCTCCTCCTCTCTCTCCTCTTCCTCCCCCCTCCCCTCAGGTGGAGGAGACGCAGTATGCGGTGGATCAGAACCTGTTGAAGGAGTATTTTCCGATGGAGGTTGTGACTCGTGGTCTGTTGGAGATCTATCAGGAGCTGCTCGGTCTTTCCTTCGAGCTTGTGGGCGGAGCGGCCGTGTGGCACCCAGACGTCACTCTGTACTGCGTTAAGGATCGCAGCAGCGGTCAGGTGGTCGGCCAGTTCTACCTGGACCTCCACCCCAGGTGAGCACTCAGAGAAGTGACATCACAGTGTGAATGTAAACAAGAAGGATTCTCAGTCTCCTCTCTCTCCTGTCCTCAGGGAGGGGAAGTACGGGCACGCCGCCTGCTTCGGCCTGCAGCCCGGCTGTCTGCTGCCCGACGGACGCCGTCAGATGTCTATCGCCGCCATGGTGGCCAACTTCAGCAAGCCGACGGCTGACGCCCCGTCACTCCTGCAGCACGACGAGGTGGAGACGTACTTTCACGAGTTCGGACACGTCATGCACCAGCTGTGTGCCGAGGTCAGCTGATGAACTCTCACAACAACATCAGACTGATCTGTAAACGTGTCCACTTGTTCTTTGGAGGATGTAAGGCTCATTGGTGTAAACTCTGTAATTAAAATTTAAAAAAAACTCTGCAATATGTACAAAGGCTACAAAGGATTATGGGAGTAAAATGAGTTTATTTGAATCAGGGACAAAATAACATCAGTCTCAGAAGAGAAAAGAGCCTTTGTACCAGATTTAGCTGACTAGCTAATTTCCATCTGTTGTCCCCGGGCAGACGATGGCAAGAGTAAAATACAGATCAACCAGTCACACACACACACACACACACACACACACACACATTTCATAAGAGAGAAGATGAACTGGGAACATTATACAGATATGAAAACATTACGTACACGTTTTTCCTGAGCTGTTGAGAGGTTGTCTGGTTCCTTAAAATCTTTTTTATTTACTTAAATGTGGAGATTTGTGCAAAGTTTCCGATGAGTTTGGAGATTATTCTGTTCTTTAACGGCTTTAACCCTCTTGCATCACTATGGACACACATAAAAATGAGTTATTTTCCAAATAACAAATATTTGGTGGCTGGGGGATTTTTTTTAAATCAGTCTTGGATATGTCAAAGATTATCCAAAATATTGACTTTGATGCATTGTTAGTTTTTGTGTAGCATCAGATTTCAAATGTAGTTTCCCTGTTTGGACATTGGTGGGCAAAAATGTCCAATTTACAAAAACTGCTATAAAAATAGAACAGATTGATATTTCTTCTACTTTTTTTTTGCATAAATCTCTTAAACAACTCCAGCCCTGCTCCAAAATATCAAACACTGAATAATTATCTGGAATTTAACCCTTTCAATGACAGTTTTATTATATGATTCTGTCATTTAAAGGGTAAAATTCCTGATAATTATTCAATATTTGATATTTTTGAGCAGGGCTGGAGTTGTTTAAGAGATTTATGCAAAAAAAAGTCTAAAAAATATCAATATGTTTCTATTTTTATATCAGTTGTTTTAGAAGTGGACATTTTTTGTCCTTAGTGACTTCAGAGGGTCGTATATGAAACTGATGCCTGAGGGTTAAAATAAAAAGCACAGCCACGTTTAGGGATGCTATAAATCTCTGCTTGAGACAGACCTTGAAGCTCGTAGTGAAGTTTCACAAAGCTCTTCAGCGGTGGAGGAGCAGTGTTATGGATTATTTTATACTCTCGTCAGAATACCATACGATTTGATATGGATCAGTTCCATCACCCTGAGGACACCGCTGTGGCTTCCTGTTTGTGGAGTGACCTGACGGGTCACTGTATAAAATCTCATTCAAAGGTTAGAGGAGGAGAAAGTCGACTGTGTAAACAGGAAGTGGCGTGCTCTGAGTGTCGCTGTGCTTGCAGGCGGACTACGCCATGTTCAGTGGGACTCACGTGGAGCGGGACTTTGTGGAGGCGCCGTCTCAGATGTTGGAGAACTGGGTGTGGGAGCGCGAGCCTCTGCTGAGAATGTCCAAACACTACAAGACCGACAAAGCCATCCCCGACGAGCTGCTCGACAAACTCATCAAGTCCCGCCTCGCCAACACCGGTGAGTAGCGCACAGGGGGGCGGGACTTCTTGTTCTCTTTTTTCTGCTGTTGCTATGGTAACCGTGCATCTCTCCCATCAGGCCTGTTTAACCTGAGGCAGATCGTGCTGGCTAAAGTGGATCAGGCTCTGCACACCAGGAACGGGCTTGACGCGGCAGAGGAGTACGGACGCCTCTGTCAGGAAATCCTGGGAATCCCGGCGTCGCCAGGTACCTTTTCAAATCATGACATCATCACTAAGTGTAACGTAAAAAAAACACCCGTTTAAACGCGTTTCCAGTAAAGTATAGTACAAAGAATACAGCCTAGGCATCCTCTGACCTCCGACCTCTCTCCCCCGCAGGGACCAACATGCCGGCGACCTTCGGGGCACCTGGCGGGCGGTTATGACGCTCAGTATTACGGTTACCTGTGGAGCGAGGTGTTCTCCATGGACATGTTCTTCGCTCGCTTCAAACTGGAGGGAATCATGAAC
>NC_089200.1:802299-839799 GCF_963930695.1 Labrus bergylta
GTGGAGGAAGAGGAGAGGGAAGAGGAGAGAGGGAGTGGAGGAAGAGGAGAGGGAGGAGGAGGAAGAGGGGGAGAGGGAGTGGAGGAAGAGGAGAGGGAGGAAGAGAGGGAAGAGGAGAGAGGGAGTGGAGGAAGAGGAGAGGGAAGAGGAGAGAGGGAGTTGAGGGAGAGAGAGGAGGAGGAAGAGGGGGAGAGAGGGAGTGAAGGAAGAGGAGAGGGAGGAGGAGGAAGAGGAGAGAGGGAGTGAAGGAAGAGGAGAGGAGGAGGAGAGAGGGAGTGGAGGAAGAGGAGGAGGAGGAAGAGGAGCGAGGAGAGGGAGGAGGAGGAGAGAGGGAGTGGAGGAAGAGGAGAGGGAGAAGAGGAGCGAGGAGAGGGAGGAGAGAGGAGGAGGAAGAGGGAGGAGGAGGACAGGGAGGAGGAGAGGGGAGAGGAGAGGGAGGAGAGAGAGGAGGAGGAGAGAGAGGAGGAGGCGAGGGAGAGGAGGAAGAGGAGAGGGAGGAGGAGAGGGAGGAGGAGGAGGAGAGAGGGAGTGGAGGAAGAGGAGAGGGAGGAGGAGGAGAGAGGAGGAGGAAGAGGGGGAGGGAGAGGAGGAGGAGCGAGGAGAGGGGGGAGGAGGAGAGAGGGGAGAGGAGGAGAGGGGGGAGGAGGAGAGAGAGGAGGAGAGAGGGGAGAGGAGAGGGAGGAGGAGAGAGGGAGAGGAGGAAGAGGAGCGAGGAGAGGGAGGAGGAGGAGGAGGAGGGAGAGGAGGAGGAGCGAGGAGAGGGAGAGAGGAGGGAGAGGAGGAGAGGGGGGAGGAGGAGAGAGAGGGAGGAGGAGAGAGGAGGGAGAGGAGGAGAGGGGGGAGGAGGAGGAAGAGGAGGGGGAAAGGAGGAGAGAGAGGGGAAGGAGAGGAGGAGCGAGGAGAGGGAGGAGGAGGACAGGGAGGAGGAGAGGGGAGAGGAGAGGGAGGAGAGAGAGGAGGAGGAGAGAGAGGAGGAGGCGAGGGAGAGGAGGAAGAGGAGGAGAGAGAGGAGGAGGAGAGGGAGAGGAGGAAGAGGAGGAGAGAGAGGAGGAAGAGGAGGAGAGAGGGAGTGGAGGAAGAGGAGGAGAGAGGAGGAGGAAGAGGGGGAGAGAGGAGGAGAGGGGAGGAGGAGGAGAGAGGGAGTGGAGGAAGAGGAGGAGAGAGAGGGGAGGGAGAGGAGGAGTGAGGAGAGGAAGGAGGAGGACAGGGAGGAGGAGGAAGAGGAGGAGGGAGAGGAGAGGGAGGAGGAGGAGGGAGAGGAGGAGAGAGAGGAGGAGGAGAGAGAGGAGGAGGCGAGGGAGAGGAGGAAGAGGAGGAGAGAGAGGAGGAGGAGAGGGAGAGGAGGAAGAGGAGGAGAGAGAGGAGGAGGAGAGAGAGGAGGAGGAGAGGGAGGAGGAGGAAAGAGAGGAGGAGAGGGGAGGAGAGAGAGGAGGAGGAGAGGGAGGAGGGAGAGGAGGAGGAGGGGAGAGGAGGAAGAGGAGGAGAGAGGAGGAGGAAGAGGAGGAGAGAGAGGGGAGGGAGAGGAGGAGGAGCGAGGAGAGGGAGGAGGAGGAGAGGGAGGAGGAGAGAGGAAGGAGAGGAGGAGAGGGGGAGGAGGAGAGGGGGGAGGAGGAGAGGGAGAGGAGGAGGAGGAGAGAGAGGAGGAGAGGGGAGGAGAGGAGAGGGAGGAGGAGAGGGAGGAGGGAGAGGAGGAGAGGGGGGAGGAGAGGGAGGAGGAAGAGGAGAGGGAGGAGGAGGAGGGAGAGGAGGAGAGAGAGGAGGAGGAGAGAGAGGAGGAGGAGGAGGAGGAGAGAGAGGACACAGAAGCAGCACAGTGTTCAGAAGAAAAGGAGCAGGGTCAAAAGTAAAAATTTGCTGTGATTCAGAATCTTAATGACAACAACAGGCCCCGCCCCCCTGGAGTTTGGGCATCCAGCATTATGGGGATCATCAGCAGGAAAGGGTGAAGCAGGCGGCGGTGAGCGAGGAGGTTTCATGCAGACTGATGGGAGAACGAGTGAGGTGAGCAGAGAGGAGGTCTCTGATGTAACGTCCTCTGAGAGCTGCAGGACAACAACTAAGAAAAACAGCCTGAAGGTTTAAAGAGAAGAAGAAACAACAAAACAACTCTCTTCTGCGGTTTGAGAGATTAGAAAACACCTCAGGGAGATATCAGAAACATCTACAAACAGTAACCTCTCGCTTTAGCAGCAGAAATGTATTTGCTTCCCAACTTCCTCTTAAAAAAGAATCCGTCTACACACTCAGTTCTCAAAAACATCTTCATCCACATGAAAACCCAAAAACGCTTGAGCATGTTAAAAGTCAGTTAGAAACGTTAGCACCAAGCAGAAACCTCCAGTTTGAAAAATGAAGCTGGTGCTCAGGTGAAAAAATCCTGCAAGTTCCTGAGTGTCACTAGAGGCTGGCTGCAGAAGCACAGGAAGTCACATACACACCCATTCTAAAAGCCTGTTTTTACAGCAGAGATGAACATGTTTACAGCCTGGTTCAAAAAACCAAATAGGTGTGATTAGCTCATGTCTGGATGGACACAGCACTGTACGGGGGGTGAATGTTTTGATGACTCATCAGTTTTGATTTGATGAAGGATAAGAGTTATTCACAATAAGGCGTGTAGCTGACCTGATTGACAGGTGGGCGCGGTGTAACGGTTTGTCAGGAGGTTTAAAACCCGCCTCAGCTCCAGCTCTCAGCCTGTCGTTAGGTTGACTGAAAAGTTAGACTGAGACAGCATTTCCAGCATGGAGACCGCCATCGATGGGACTCCAGCGCCCCCTGCAGGAACAGACGAGGGAAGCCATCGATGGGACTCCAGCGCCCCCTGCAGGAACAGACAGGGGACGCCATCGATGGGACTCCAGCGCCCCCTGCAGGAACAGACGGGGGACGTCATCAATGGGACTCCAGCGCCCCCTGCAGGAACAGACGGGGGACACCATCGATGGGACTCCAGCGCCCCCTGCAGGAACAGACGGGGGACGTCATCAATGGGACTCCAGCGCCCCCTGCAGGAACAGACGGGGGACGTCATCAATGGGACTCCAGCGCCCCCTGCAGGAACAGACGGGGGACGCCATCGATGGGACTCCAGCGCCCCCTGCAGGAACAGACGGGGGACGTCATCAATGGGACTCCAGCGCCCCCTGCAGGAACGACGGGGGAGCGTCATCGATGGGACTCCAGCGCCCCCTGCAGGAACAGACGGCCCCTTTAGTAAAACAGAGTTTTCAGTTACCTAAGACGCTGAAAGGGTCAAAATGTACAGAAAAGGTGACGCGCGCAAAACATAAATAAAGGCCTACATGCGGGCGAGGACTTGAGAGGTAAAGTCTGGTACCCGTCCGTTTGATCCAGGAGTAACCCTCTTCTTCAGGCACCAACTACATATTATTCTTTAATCATTTTAAAATCCCAACTGATGTGGTGACAGCGTGACAGCGTCTTCCTTTGTGAAGTCAAACTAACGTTATCTTATTTACTGTTTGTTTTGTATTTCTCAGAAGTCTTAAATCCTCTGAACCCGACTCGTGTTTGTGTTTGTGTTTGTGTCCTCGGTCGTGAGCAGATGTCTCTCTGCTCCTCGGTCGTTTTGTTATCCTCGTTTTCATCATCCTCGTCCTCGTCTTCAGTGTAATTAGCTTCGAGCTGCAGCTGTGAGTGACGGCCCCCCGGGGGGCCCCGCACTCCCAGAGGCCCCGCTTAGTAAACACTCAGGTGAGTCCCAACGCTGAGCAGGTATAGTGTTTGTAAAAATACTAAAGCGCTCATTCATTTCACAATCGTTTCTCAAATCCTCTCAGCCAACAGTCAGCAGGTGATCTTAGAGTTTGAAGACTACACAGGAAGGTGTTTAAACCGGCTTAGCATAGAAATAAGGAGGAAGAGAAAGCTGCAATACCAGCTTTTCAAAATAAAATAAAGAAGCTCTGAGCATGACTGGCTAATGTTCAGACTTTTTGATTTAAATTTTTAATCCAGCTTTGTTTGTTTACTCTTTAGTTGGTGAAAATGTTTAAAGGAGCAGTATGTAACTCTGACCCCTAGTGTTTAAAATGGGTACTGCAGTCTAAATTCTAAACATCATAGAGAGCTGTCTCCCCCCCCTCCCCCTCTCTAGAGTGGATGCCCCTCCGTGTGTGGGGGGGGGGGGGGGTCTTAAAAGCGCCTACCTTCTCTGGTCCAAACAAATCCAGAGCATTCAGGAGCAGAATCTAAAGTTAGAAGGAGGACATACTGGCTGCTGCATTGTTGTCAGAGAAGCCAGCACTTCAACATAGCATGTTTCCTTAATGTCTGATCAGATATGTAGAGGAGCAGGAAGAGGACAGGTGTACCACAGGTGGAGGAGCAGGTCATGTGGGAGAACCGGTTGTCTTGGAGGAAACTCTCTGAGGAAACCAACGGGCAGCGTATTGAAAAAGCAGATGAGAGAGTGAGCAACAGACGAGTGTAGAGGAGGATGATGGAGGAGCATCCCGCAGCAGGAGGAGGCATCAGCCTGCAGGACGTCCTGAGAGGACGGACGGACGGAGCTCAGAAGACGAGGAGCAGCTCCAACATGATCCGAGTGTTCATCAGCTCCACATTCACAGGTCAGATTCAAACGCTGTTAACGGACTGATCCATACAAATGTGTAAATACACAAAATAGGAAATAGAATTTTTTTACCGTTAAAAAAAACCAAATCACAATTAAACACATTTTTAATCAACATTAGTTCACATTTAAAAAATACAAATTGTCATGCTTTTATTTTGAAACGTACTGTCTTGAGCTGAGAGTACTTACTTGCTGCAAGCTTTTATTTTGACATAAAGTAAGGATCTAAAATGTTTTTTTCAGAAACAGGCCGAGTATATCTTCTGAGGTTTAGAGCGTCACTGTTCTGGGATTATCACCTTTATCTTAAAACGCTCACTGCGATCTGAAATATAGAATATAACCAAAACTTTACTTCTGTAAGTCTGACTCGTCTCTCTGCTCTCTGGTCAGATATGAGCAGCGAGAGGAAAGCCCTGCTGGAGAAAGCTTACCCAGAAGTCCTTACTTTCTGTCGCGGCCTGGGGCTGGTGTTTGAGGTCAGTTATTTTATTTATTTCTAACACATTGGTTTCTTTCTAAAACATGTTATAACGCAGAAACAGTGAAGTTTAGGATGCAGTTCTTAAAGGTGCAGTACACTAGTGATGTGTCGGTCATGAACGATTCGTTCAAAACGAATGAATCATCTGGGTGAACGAACTGAATCACTTACTAAAAAGAGTCGTTCATTTCTCAATTTCAGTTGCGCTCTCCTCTCTTCCGTCTCGTGTCTCAAAGCTCCCGTTCACAGTACGTTCAGTGAACGAACTGAACGAGAGCTCCGACGTGAATCACTGAACAAACTGAGAGGGAGAGAGAGACTCAGAGCTCCCGTTCAGAATCAGTACACACAATCACTTTCACCACCCGTTTTTCATATTTTAGGTTTCACTACGCAAATAAAAGATGTACGCAAATAAATATTAGGTTATTAATTATTTTTAATTAGATAAAATGAAAACAATAAAAAATAAAAGTGAGAAACATAAATTACAGTGCAATTAAAAAAAACTCAAAAGATAAAAAACAATAGGCTCTGAGTCTCTCTCTCCCTCTCAGTACGTTCAGTGAACGAACTGAACGAGAGCTCCTCCTCTCTCTCTTCCTCTCAGTCAGACAGTCAGTGAGTGATTTGTGTAACTGAACGTTCTGAACAGAACGGTCGGGGAAAATAAATGTGATTGTTTTAGCAGCTTTCAGTTTGCAAACTGTGGCTTTATCCAACTAAATTCTCAGCTCATTGGTTTAGTATTCACCACCAACAAGCAGAACTAAACGTTCGGCCGTGTTTCAGTTTATTAAATTCTGATTCACAGACAGAGCTGCAGAGAAGTACTGAACGATTCGGTGAACGAATCATTTGAACGAATCACTTTACTGAACTGATTCTACTGATTCAGTACACTGAAAAGAACTGCTTTTCACATCACTACAGTACACGTCTTTCACAGTAGATGTCGCACATTAGCTCAAAACCAAAACAACGGCGTCCCTTCAGCGCACCGCCCCTCCCTCAGTGTTCCTCCTTTAAGCCATCTTTAGACACACCTCCTTCATCCCTCGGTTCCCCCTCCCACACATGCCCCGCCCCTCTCTTCCTACTTCACCCCCAAGTGTCTGTGAGACGGAGAGCAGCGATGTTCATCTCATCTTTGACTTTTTAAGCCAAAGAAAATATTTTCTAAAAACTTTGTTCATGCTCCGTGAAACAAAATGCCATCACGCCTTTACTTACAGCGTCCCTGAGTGGGCGGGGCTGTCTGTCATTTCCCCCCCACATGGTGGTGGCAGGGTTGACTTCACTTGTTTATTAGAAAGACGTTACTCAGCGATATATTTAAAGTTTAAAATGTGGCATGTTAAACCTTTAAAGGTGTGTAGATATTCTGACAGCTTCCAGACGACGAGGTCACCTTTCTAACACGGGGTCGACTTAGCCAGATAAAAGGAAAACGGGGCAGAGCGATCGTCTTTATGGCGTCAACCTTCCCAGATTTATTTTTTTTAAACATAAACCTTTGAGTGCACGGTGAGTAAACACCTCCTCATTGACGAGTGAGGTCACTTCCTGTTTTAGGTGGTGGATCTGCGATGGGGGATCCGGAGCGTCTCGTCTGGAGACCACGAGGCCTGCGAGGTCTTTCTGCAGGAGATCCAGAACTGTCAGAGGATCTCAGCCGGACCCGCCTTCATCGTGAGTCTGAAATTTGTGAAACGTTATATGAAGATAACTCCGCCCCTTTTATTTGTATTTGTTTATATTGCTTTTTTATTTGTACATTTTATTTCATTCAAACAAACAATAAAGTTAAGAAAAACAAACAAACATAAAATCTAAAATTTTGAATGAAAAGGAGCAGAAAGAAGACTAATCTTATAATATCTGCCCCTTTGGTAAACATGGAAGCACAGACTCACTCTTCTTCTTCTTCTTCTTCTTCTTCTCTTTATTTCCCTGCGTCGGGCTCTCAAGGCTCTGCTGGGGAACCGGTACGGCCACCGAGCTCTCCCTCGCCTCATCCCAGAGAAACACTTTGAAGCTCTGTTGTCCAAACTCTCCAAAGACCCTGAAGGCATCACGCAGCTGAGCCGGTGGTTCTTAAAGGACGACAACGCCGTCCCGCCCGCCTACGTCCTCCAGCCGATCGCGGCTCACTTCCCCTACTTCGGTGACCTCAGACCTGAGAGCGGGCCACGGCGGGACAAAGATGTCCTCTCGTGGCGTTTCACAGAGAATCAACTGTTGCGGCTCCTACGCTCGGCTGCCGCCGCCGCAGAGTCAGCCGGTGACATCACAGCCGAGCAGAAACAGAACTTCTACACATCAGGTCAGAGACGATCACACGGTTTGTCTTTGTTTCTTAAAAGTCTTAGAAATCTGAGCGTCTTCCTCTTCTGGTCCGCAGTCACAGATCGAGAGTTCGAGCACGGTTTGTTCCAGGACGCCGGCGATCAGTCCGCTTTGCTCTTTGTCCGAGAGATTCCTCGCCAGAGAGCGAGGGACGGCCCCAAACGTCTTGCCAAGTACATGGACCTGAACGCCGACGGGCTGCTGGACGCGGAAGCTCAGGGACTCCTCGGTGCCCTGAAGGCCCGCCTCTACGCCTCGTCGCAGAAGATCCTGAACCTGCACTGCGTGGAGCTCAGCAAAGGAGGCGTCGACCCCAAACGCAAGGAGCATGCTCAGTACCTGGACGCCGTCTGCGAGCAGTTCGTTTCTCAGATGAAGGCGAGGGTCGGAGCGGCGGTGGAGACGTTGGTGGACGGGAGGAGGAGGAAGGTTTGGGGAAAGATCACGGACAAGAAGGAGGAAGTCCCGGATTGGTTGATCGAGGAGTTCGGGCGTCACGCTGCCGTGACCAGCGAGCTGTGCGGAGGTCTCCGTGGCAGGGAGGGCCTTCTGGGTAAACTCTGCCTCGCCATGTGGGAGAGGACCAACGTCCCCCATGGCCCGCTGGTGGTGCACGGCGCCGCCGGGATGGGGACGACGGCGCTGCTGTGCAAACTGGTGCAGGAGATGCGTGGCGTCCTGGAGGGCGGGGCGGTGGTGGTGAACAGGATGCTCTCAGCTCACCATCCTCAGAGACCGGACATCGACCACGTCCTCCGCAGCGTCTGCCTCCAGATCTGCTTGGCGTGTGGTTTGGCTCCGCCTCCCTCCCCGCCGACGGCCAGCGCTCACCTGGACTTGTCGCGGTTCTTCAGAAACGTCCTCGCTGATGTCTCACGGCGGGGGAACACGGTGCTGGTCGTCCTGGACGCTCTGGATCAGCTGTCAGACCAACATCACGCCCACAAACTTTACTGGCTCCCCGCCGACCTCCCGCCCAACATCCACCTGGTGGTCTCCATGGAAACCAACAGCGAGGTGTTCGCCAACATGCGGCTGAAGCTGCAGACTTTGGAGAGTTTCTTCGCGGTGGAGCGTTTGTCTCACGTCGAGGGGAAACAGGTGATGGAGTCGTACCTGCGAGCCTCTCGGCGAACCCTGACCCCCGAGCAGAGTGACGCCGCGCTGCACAGCTTCGATGCCACCGGCTGTCCGCTGCACCTCAAACTGATTCTGTCCGCGGCCAAACGCTGGACGTCCTTCACCCCGCTCACACACACACACCTGGGAGCGAGCACACAGGAAATGATGTCACAGCTCCTGCTGATGCTTGAGGACAAACACGGGAAAGAACTGGTGGGTGGAGCCTTAGGATACATCACTCTCGCAAGGTAAGGGGCATGGAATCGGTATCTTAAAGGGGTACTGCAGTATTTTTAAACTGGGTACAGTTTGGGTCTGTGTGGAGGTTCCTGGTTTGAATCCCCGTCTGTCGGGAGTCTCTCTGTGAGGAGGTTCCTGGTTTGAATCCCCGTCTGACGGGAGTCTCTCTGTGAGGAGGTTCCTGGTTTGAATACCCGTCTGACGGGAGTCTCTCTGTGAGGAGGTTCCTGGTTTGAATCCCCGTCTGACGGGAGTCTCTCTGTGTGGAGGTTCCTGGTTTGAATCCCCGTCTGTCAGGAGTCTCTCTGTGAGGAGGTTCCTGGTTTGAATCCCCGTCTGACGGGAGTCTCTCTGTGAGGAGGTGGCTGGTTGTCTGTCTCCATATGTCAGCTCTGTGATTGGCTGGTGACCAGTCCAGGGTGTAACCC
This sequence comes from Labrus bergylta, assembly GCF_963930695.1. Classification (NCBI taxonomy): domain Eukaryota; kingdom Metazoa; phylum Chordata; class Actinopteri; order Labriformes; family Labridae; genus Labrus; species Labrus bergylta. The sequence continues at coordinate 811,526 of NC_089200.1, forward strand.
CGCCTCTCGACCAATGACAGTTGAGATCGGCTCCAGCACCAACCAACGGGAAGAGCATTATCAGAGTTTGCATTGTTTAGTTATTTGTTGTTAAACCAGAACTTTTATGTCAGTATGACAATTGTAACAATATTAATCCTTCAAATCTTAAAAAACATTTTCTGAAGTCGAAAAACACAAATTGAGGTTTCGTCTCTTCAGGGAGGGTCTACTGGAGGCTGAACTGCGTGATGTCATGTCCCTGGACGATGATGTCATCACTGAGGTGTACAGTCACTCCTTCCCTCCGACACCCTCATTGATCCGGCTGCCCCCCCTCCTCTGGGCTCGACTAAGATGGGACCTCGAGGATCAGCTGGAGGAGCGCTGGACCAACGGAGTCGCCACCATCGCCGTCAACAATAGGTAAACAAAAACATGAACATTGACTGTCAGCTCGGAGGTCAGATGTCTGAGTAACATGAGTGTGTGCAGGCGTCTCTGCGAGGTGGTTTCAGCTCGGTATCTGACATCAGAGCGAAGGGGGCGGAGCCTGAGGGTCCTGGCAGAGTACTTCCTGGGTCGGTGGTCGGGGAAACTGAAGCCGGTGGCTCTGCCTGGTCTGTCACTGCTCCTCTCCGACAGAAAGGTACGACCTGATCCTCTGATGGAAACCAGCAGGAGACCAGTCTGCTTAACCATTAACACAGAATCAGAATCAGAATCAGGGTTTATTAAGGAATTTGACTTGGTGTATTGGTGCTAAACAATTAACAAGGAAATAAAGCAGAACTAGCAACAACTTAAATAATACAGAATAAGAAGCTATTACAATATAAAAAATAAAATCTTAAATATAAACAAAATAACAAAAAAAACAACACAAAAAGTACAAAAGGTGCAAAATACAGGTCAGTGTCCATGTTTGTTTTTTACTAAGGATATTCCTGCTCTCCAGGAGATTAACCACTTGGTGACTCATTGTCGTACCACACTAATAGTATACTTCAAAGCTCATTTTTTAGTACTTTCACTTGAGAAAGACTTTACTTCACTGTTACCCGTCATTGGCAGTGATTTTCTGTCTGTCCAAGGAGACTTTTTGATTGGCCGTCTGGTGTCACAGGTCCCACCCCAGCCACTGTGGTTCGGTCCTGAATTGGCTAACGTCAGGAAGCTCCAGGAGCTGCCGTATCACCTGCTGCACGCCGGCCTGTGGGACGAACTACGACAAGTAGTAATAGGTGAGATGATAAATCTGATAAAATTTATTTAAAGTAGAAAAAAAGTAATAAATGTAAAATATTTTAAACTGACAAGGAAAACAATAAAATTGGGTTAATCACAGTCAACACATCTGGAGGTATGTGACAGACAGGAAATGAAAACTGAAATCATTAAAGCAGCAGTATGTATCTCTGACCCCTAGTGTTTAAAATGGGTACTGCAGTCTAAATTCTAATCTCTGCTTGTGGAGCTTATTAGAAACATGCAGAGGCTTTTTAGGTACAACCGCCTACCTTCTCAAGTCCAATAACTGCTCTCAACTTTTGTGTTGTAAATGTTGTGTGTTTTTTTTCAGGCAGTGCAGAGTGGCTGTTCTGCAAGAGCAGGGTGTGCGGGGTGTCCAGTGTGATCCAGGACCTGGACCAGTGCTCCCAGTACATGGACTGCACTGAGACCAGACTGATTCGGGACACTCTGGTCCTCATCAAACCCAGTCTGGACTTCCTGGAGGGTCACATGGGTCAGTAAGTCTGTGTCAGCGAAACAGATTTTATCATCTTTAAAAAAAAGAGTGGCCGTTACCATGACGACGATGTGAGTGTTGTTGTTGTCTCTGAAGCTTTGTTTGAAACGGTGAAACTCGTCTCACATATTTGCTTTCAGATATGTCTCTGTTCTACACCGAGCTCTTAGCCAGACTCTGCTCCTTGGCCAAGCCTTTCCCCTCTGTGATTGGCCGACTCTGCAGCCAATGTGAAGAGTGGTTACTAACGTGTCCGGAGCCGATCCTCATCCCTAAGTGCAGCTTCCTGCAGCAGCCAGGGGGGGCGCTGCAGCACACTCTGACTGGACTTCAGGGAGGTCAGTAGATCTCACTCTCTGATCCTGTTGAGTGTGTGTGTGTGTGTGTGAGGCGTGTCACCTGTTCTTGTGTCTTCAGGTGTTCTCTGTCTGGACCTCAGTGTGGAGGCGGAGCTTCTGGTCACAGGTTCAGACGATGGCGTGATAGCGGTGTGGAGCCTCGCTGACCAACAGCTCGTCTACTCCCTGATCGGACACACAGGTTATTCTGAAGGATCAAAACATATTATTTATAAATGAAAGATAATAATAATTGATTAATAACGTGTTTTATTTAGGCGCAGTTTTGTCTGTCAAAGTGCTCGAAAGCTCCGCCCACTGCCTCTCATTGGCCGCTGACGGCTCTCTGAGGAGGTGGAGCCTAACGAGTGGCAAACAGCTGCTCTGCATCCAGGAGGCGATGCCTGTTGACTCCGCCCCTTCGACATCACACCTCCACGTTTCCAAACAGCTGATGTTTGTTTACACCAACAAACAGGTGTGACTACTTCCTGCCGCCACGTAGAGCCTGTGATTGGACTAAAATGTAACCTGCTGATCCGCAGAGGTTTGCATTCCTGACTCTTGTGTGTTTGTGTTGTTGTTGTTGTTGTTGTTGTTGTTGTTGTTGTTGTTGTCTCAGGTGAAGGCGTGGCGTCTGGACGGCTCCGACCTCCTCAGCAGCAGTGATGGCGGCTTGCTGGTTCTGGGAGTTCTGGAGGATTCTGTGGTTTCTCTGAGCGACTCTGGACGGGTCAGAGTATTTAACCCTTTAAGCGGGGCGCCGGCTCTGCAGACTCAGCTGGTCACCTCCCCGAGACGAGTGACTCCTGTGAAGTCTGTAACGTTACCTAAACGAGGGAAAGTGTTCCTGGTTTCTGAAGAAGGACTTCTCTATCAGGGGAGTCAAACTGACACTGAATGTGTTTAAAGAATCTTTTAAAGTCGATCTTAAAGAACAATAACCTCCAACAGGGAGGATGGCGTCTCTCTCTCGTGTCCACAGAGCGCCCCGCTCGCCTGTTTTCAGCACTATGTAACTTTAGCAGCAGGCGATCAAGCAGCCAGCCTCTGTACTGTTTGATACGACGACTGAGAGGAAGAGAGAGAGAGAGAGAGACAGAGAGAGTGAGCGGGCGAGCGAGAGAGTGAGTGAGAGAGAGAGACAGAGAGAAAGAGCGAGAAAGTGAGTGAGAGAGAGAAAGAGAGCGAGTGAGAGAGAGAGAAAGAGAGAGAGAGAGAGAGAGTGAGAGAGAGACAGAGAGAGAGAGAAAGAGAGAGAGAGAGACAGAGAGAGAGTGAAAGAGCGAGAAAGTGAGAGAGAGAGAAAGAGAGAGAGTGAGAGAAGAGAGTGAGAGAGAGAGAGAGAGAGAGTGAGAGGAGAGAGAGAGAAAGAGAGAGAGTGAGAGGAGAGAGTGGGAGAGAGAGAGAGAGAAAGAGAGAGAGTGAGAGGAGAGAGTGAGACAGAGAGAGAGAGAAAGAGAGAGAGAGAGACAGAGAGAGAGAGAAAGAGAGAGAGAGACAGAGAGAGAGTGAAAGAGCGAGAAAGTGAGAGAGAGAGAAAGAGAGAGAGTGAGAGAAGAGAGTGAGAGAGAGAGAGAGAGAGTGAGAGGAGAGAGAGAGAGAGAGAGAGAGAGAAAGAGAGAGAGTGAGAGGAGAGAGTGGGAGAGAGAGAGAGAGAAAGAGAGAGAGTGAGAGGAGAGAGTGAGAGAGAGAGACAGAGAGCGAGTGAGAGAGAGAGAAAGAGAGAGAAAGAGAGCGAGTGAGAGAGAGTGAGAGAGAGACAGAGAGAGAGAGAAAGAGAGAGAGAGAGACAGAGAGTGAGAGAGAGAGACAGAGAGAGAGAGAGAGAGAGAAAGAGAGAGAGTGAGAGGAGAGAGTGGGAGAGAGAGAGAGAAAGAAAGAGAGTGAGAGGAGAGAGTGAGACAGAGAGAGAGAGAGAGAGAGAGGAAAGAGGGCGAGCGAGAAGCAGAGTGTTCATCCCTGCAGATATTATTCAGAACAGATTGAGATGTAGCGTTAGCATGTATCGTTAGCGGTGTTGTCGTTGTTTCATGTTTAGCAGCTTCATCGGCTGCAGGAAGTCGTCTAACTGGAGTTCTGTCTGAGGTTTGATGAATAAGTCAACAGATGCACGTCATCTCTGATCGAGAGGCGTAACATCACTGTGTCTTATGAACGTGCAGTTGCACTCAGAAACCTTTGGGGGGCGCCAAAGCACCAAACCCAACCCCTACATAATGTTGATTTAAAACGTTTAAACTCAGGGTTGATAACTGTCCGTGTTGTTTGGAGGAAACAGAGTGTTTATCTTTTCCTCTCTGTGTGCAGATTTCACAGACGGGGAAACACAGCGTCTGTGAGTTTCCTCTGGTTCCTTCTCTGCTGTCAGTCACTGAGGATGAAAAGATTCTGATAGCAGGTAAAACTGTCTCCAGTCACAGAATCTAACCGACTGTCTGATTCATTCTTATAAATATAGACGGTCTAAGATTGACTCAGAGCATTTCAAACACAGAGCTGTGTTTTAGATTTTCTTGAAGCTCCTCCCTCTGTGACACCTCTCTCCATCAGCGTCTGATTCTGAGTGCTTTTAGTTTGAAGTTTATCGCTCTTTTGTTTGTTCAGACTTTAATCACCTCCTCCTCCGTGCTTTGCTCCATCACATGAAGCTTTAGAGATCTACTGGACAACAGGAACTCAGTTTTTTTGTTATTTCGACTTAGTGAATTAAAATTGTTGTTAACCGTCTCCTCTGCAGGCGCTGATCGCACTCTGAGCCTGTTTAACATCGACAGAGACTCTGTGGACAGATTCCTCGACCTCCAACACGACGACGCTGTTCTGTCCGCCTGCATCTCATCCGACTGCCGACTGATCGCCTCTGGAGCCGCCGACCAACTCATACGAGTACAAACTAAAAACAGAGAAACACGACATGTGGAGATTAAGACAGGAAGGGATGCAATGCAGTTACTGAAGGTTGTTTACTGTTGCTAAAATGATATAAAAGAGGAAGGGAAAACTTGCCTTGCAGCTGCAGAACAAGTTTATACTTAATAGAGTTTTTGCTTTTGAATTTTAGAATTAATTGAATTTTTTTATATTTATCACGTATTGAAACATAATGTGTTTACAGTAGATCTGTGTGATTAGAAGTCCTGCTGCTGCAAAGTGTTCCTGCTGTCGTAAAGTGCAGCTAATTGGTGTAAATTGCCATGTGGGTACAGGTGAATAAACACTCAGGTGAGAAGGCGCTCTACCGAGCAGGACGAGGAGCAACAGTTTTCTGATTTTAGTTTTTGGTCAAATCCGAGAAGTTTTCTTTTAGTAAACGAGTGATATTTCTAAGAGCTTATTTTGTAACCTGCAATTTTTTGAGGAATAAATCTTTTTTTTTTGTCACTTTAAATCTTTTCATCTTTGGATTATTTAAAAATGTGCCTACGAGTCAGAAGCTTCTAGTCCTGCAGGAAGTGGCTGGAGGGTTTTTGTTTGAGTGAAGTTGCCACTACACATTATAAAATGTAAATCAGGAACTTCAAACTCTAATGAACTTCTGCTGAATGGTTCGACCTGATCCACATTTAAAGACTCTCCAGGTGTGTCCCAGGTAGATCTAATCCAGCTGCTGCACAGTGAGGAAGACTCTGAAGAACCTTGTTGTGAGTGTGTAACTCTGTGTGTACAGACGCTCATGTGTTTGTGTCTTCTTCAGATCTGGTCGGTGACCACGGGTTCGTTGTTGGACTCTCTCTGTGGTTCAGACGCTCCAGTAACGTCTGTGGTTCTGCACAAAGGCGTCGTGGTTTCCGCCTCCTCGGCTGCCGCCTGTGTTCACCTGTGGAGTCTGAAATACGACGAGCGCCACAAACCAACCGCCCACATCCCTGCAGGCTCCGCCCACGTCGCCCTCACTAAAGACGCAGAGCGAGTTTTCTACGTCAGGCAGCAAAACCAGATGGAGGTCATCGGCTGGAACAACCTCACAAGTCAGAGCTGCAAGACGTCCCCATCCCAATATCAGAATGTCTCCTCCTGGTGTCTCCTCCTGGTGTCTCCTCCTGGTGTCTCCTCCTGGTGTCTCCTCCTGCTGTCTCCTCCTGGTGTCTCTCCCTGGTGTCTCCCCCTGGTGTCTCCTTCTGGTGTCTCCTCCTTGTGTCTCCCCCTGGTGTCTCCTTCTGGTGTCTCCTCCTTGTGTCTCCTCCTGGTGTCTCCTCCTGCTGTCTCCTCCTTGTGTCTCCTCCTGGTGTCTCCTCCTGCTGTCTCTTCCTGGTGTCTCTCCCGGGTGTCTCCTCCTTGTGTCTCCTCGGATGTCTCCTCCTGGTGTCTCTCCCTGGTGTCTCCCCCTGGTGTCTCCTTCTGGTGTCTCCTCCTTGTGTCTCCTCCTGGTGTCTCCTCCTGCTGTCTCCTCCTGGTGTCTCCTTCTGGTGTCTCCTTCTGGTGTCTCCTCCTTGTGTCTCCTCCTGGTGTCTCCTCCTGCTGTCTCCTCCTGGTGTCTCCTCCTGGTGTCTCTCCCTGGTGTCTCCCCCTGGTGTCTCCTTCTGGTGTCTCCTCCTTGTGTCTCCTCCTGGTGTCTCCTCCTGCTGTCTCCTCCTGGTGTCTCCTTCTGGTGTCTCCTTCTGGTGTCTCCTCTTTGTGTCTCCTCCTGGTGTCTCCTCCTTGTGTCTCCCCCTGGTGTCTCCTTCTGGTGTCTCCTCCTTGTGTCTCCTCCTGGTGTCTCCTCCTGCTGTCTCCTCCTGGTGTCTCTCCCTGGTGTCTCCTCCTTGTGTCTCCTCGGATGTCTCCTCCTGGTGTCTCTCCCTGGTGTCTCCCCCTGGTGTCTCCTTCTGGTGTCTCCTCCTTGTGTCTCCTCCTGGTGTCTCCTCCTGGTGTCTCCTCCTGCTGTCTCCTTCTGGTGTCTCCTTCTGGTGTCTCCTCCTTGTGTCTCCTCCTGGTGTCTCCTCCTGCTGTCTCCTCCTGGTGTCTCCTTCTGGTGTCTCCTTCTGGTGTCTCCTCCTGGTGTCTCCTCCTGGTGTCTCTCCCTGGTGTCTCCTCCTGGTGTCTCCTTCTGGTGTCTCCTCCTTGTGTCTCCTCCTGGTGTCTCCTCCTGGTGTCTCTCCCTGGTGTCTCCTCCTTGTGTCTCCTCGGGTGTCTCCTCCTGGTGTCTCCTCCTTGTGTCTCCCCCTGGTGTCTCTCCCTGGTGTCTCCTCTTTGTGTCTCCTCATGGTGTCTCTCCCTGGTGTCTCTCCCTTGTGTCTCCCCCTGGTGTCTCCTCTTGGTGTCTCCTCCTTGTGTCTCCTCTGGTCTCTCCCCCTGGTGTCTCCTCCTGGTGTCTCCTCTTTGTGTCTCCTCCTTGTGTCTCCCCCTGGTGTCTCCTCCTTGTGTCTTCTTAGGGTGTCTCCTCCTGGTGTCTCCTCCTGGTGTCTCTCCCTGGTGTCTCCTCCTTGTGTCTCCTCGGGTGTCTCCTCCTGGTGTCTTCTCCTTGTGTCTTCTTAGGGTGTCTCCTCCTGGTGTCTCCTCCTGGTGTCTCCCCCTGGTGTCTCTGGTGTCTCCTCCTTGTGTCTCCTCCTGGTGTCTCCTCCTGGTGTCTCTCCCTGGTGTCTCCTCCTTGTGTCTCCCCCTGGTGTCTCTCCCTGGTGTCTCCTCCTTGTGTCTCTCCCTGGTGTCTCCTCTTTGTGTCTCCTCCTGGTGTCTCCTCGGGTGTCTCCTCCTGGTGTCTCCTCCTTGTGTCTCCCCCTGGTGTCTCCTCCTTGTGTCTCCACCTGGTGTCTCCTCCTGGTGTCTCTCCCTGGTGTCTCCTCCTGGTGTCTCTCCCTGGTGTCTCCTCCTTGTGTCTCCCCCTGGTGTCTCTCCCTGGTGTCTCCTCCTTGTGTCTCTCCCTGGTGTCTCCTCTTTGTGTCTCCTCCTGGTGTCTCCTCGGGTGTCTCCTCCTGGTGTCTCCTCCTTGTGTCTCCCCCTGGTGTCTCCTCCTTGTGTCTCCACCTGGTGTCTCCTCCTGGTGTCTCTCCCTGGTGTCTCCTCTTTGTGTCTCCTCCTGGTGTCTCCTCCTGCTGTCTCCTCCTTGTGTCTCCTCCTGGTGTCTCCTCCTGGTGTCTCCTCCTTGTGTCTCCCCCTGGTGTCTCCTCCTTGTGTCTCCACCTGGTGTCTCCTCCTGGTGTCTCCTCCTGGTGCCTCCTCCTTGTGTCTCCACCTGGTGTCTCTCCCTGGTGTCTCCTCTTTGTGTCTCCTCCTGGTGTCTCCTCCTGGTGTCTCCTCCTTGTGTCTCCTCCTGGTGTCTCCACCTGGTGTCTCTCCCTGGTGTCTCCTCCTTGTGTCTCCTTCTGGTGTCTCCTCCTTGTGTCTCCACCTGGTGTCTCCTCCTGGTGTCTCCTCCTGGTGTCTCCTCCTTGTGTCTCCACCTGGTGTCTCCTCCTTGTGTCTCCACCTGGTGTCTCCTCCTGGTGTCTCCTCCTGGTGTCTCCTCCTTGTGTCTCTCCCTGGTGTCTCCTCTTTGTGTCTCCTCCTGGTGTCTCCTCCTGGTGTCTCCTCCTTGTGTCTCCCCCTGGTGTCTCTCCCTGGTGTCTCCTCCTGCTGACCTCTGACCCCTCCCCCTGGTGTCTCCTCCTGCTGACCTCTGACCCCTCCTCCTGGTGTCTCCTCCTGGTGTCTCCCCCTGGTGTCTCTGGTGTCTCCTCCTTGTGTCTCCTCCTGGTGTCTCCTCCTGGTGTCTCTCCCTGGTGTCTCCTCCTTGTGTCTCCCCCTGGTGTCTCCTCCTTGTGTCTCTCCCTGGTGTCTCCTCCTTGTGTCTCTCCCTGGTGTCTCCTCTTTGTGTCTCCTCCTGGTGTCTCCTCGGGTGTCTCCTCCTGGTGTCTCCTCCTTGTGTCTCCCCCTGGTGTCTCCTCCTTGTGTCTCCACCTGGTGTCTCCTCCTGGTGTCTCTCCCTGGTGTCTCCTCTTTGTGTCTCCTCCTGGTGTCTCCTCCTGGTGTCTCCTCCTTGTGTCTCCTCCTGGTGTCTCCTCCTGGTGTCTCCTCCTGCTGACCTCTGACCCCTCCCCCTGGTGTCTCCTCCTGCTGACCTCTGACCCCTCCCCCTGGTGTCTCCTCCTGCTGACCTCTGACCCCTCCCCCTGGTGTCTCCTCCTGCTGACCTCTGACCCCTCCCCCTGGTGTCTCCTCCTGCTGACCTCTGACCCCTCCCCCTGGTGTCTCCTCCTGCTGACCTCTGACCCCTCCTCCTCCTCCTGTCTCTCTGCAGGTTCTCTGTCGGAGCGTTTTGCGGTCTCGGCTCAGGTCTGCTGTCTGGACGTGGCTCAGCACAAACGGCTGCTGTTCTGCGGTCTGACCACCGGCACCGTCCTGATCTTCCCGTTAGCGCTCCCCCAGGAGACGCTCTGCATCCCCCCCCCAGAGAGCCTGAGCGGCGTGCTCTGCCTCGCCGTCAGCTCTCAGGAGAAACACATGGCGGTAGCCTACGAGGACTCGGTGTGTCTGTTTGAGATCACCAGCAGAGACAGCTTCCCCATGGTGGAGGGACCCCTGCAGACGTCCCCCCTGTCCCTCCTGCACGCCCCCCTGTCCTCCATGGCGCTGCTGCCCGACCGCCGGCTGCTCTACGGGACGAGCTGCGGCGAGGTGAAGCTGCTCGACTTCAGCAGCAGCAGCAGCTCAGACCTGGAGAATCACCACAGCAGGGTGACGTGTGTGACCGTCAGTAACTGGGGGACTCACGCCCTGGTGGGCTCCGAGGACGCCGTCCAGAGGCTGTGGGCCCTGAACCCACCGGTCCTCGACCACACCATGGAGTTCAAGGTCAGAACTAAATACTGCCGTTCATAACTGCATCTGGTTTGAATTCAATACAGACTAAAAATGAGACATCAATCAATATTTCTGTGTTTTTTTAGGGTTTTTTCTTCGAGGGCGTCCTCTCGGCTGCTTTCTCTGAGAGCGATAAATTCGTCTTCACAGGATCTCAGGACAGAACGGTCAAAGTGTGGGACGTTGCTTCAGGTACGGACAGGTTATTAAAAGAGGAAGTTCTCTCAAGTTAAAATCACTGCCACTCAATAGATCCTGGACTGACCACAAACACTGGACTGTCCCACTGTTGTTACAGACACTGAACTCATCACAGACAGTCTAATATCCCACTTTTGTCACAGACATTAAACTAACAGACACTGGAATTTCCAAATGCTTTTACAGACGTTGAACTCACCACTAATGTTCAACTGTCCCAAAATTAAGGACAGTCAAATAACCAGAGGTGGTCAAATGTCTTACAGTTGTGTCAGGCATTGAACTAACCACAGTCACTAAACTTTCCCACTGTTTCTAAAGTAACTGAACTCACTGCAGACACTCAAATGTCCCAACCTTAAAGTGGACACTAAACTAACCACAAACACTGGACTTTCCTCCTTTTTTTTTTTTTACAGACACTGAACTCATCGTAGACACTCAAATGTCCCACTTCTGTTACAGACACTAAACAAACAGACACTGGAATTTACAAATGTTGTTACAGACTTTGAACTCACCACTAATGTTCAACTGTCCCATTATCACCTACAATCAACCTACCACAGGTGGTCAAATGTCCTACTGTTGTAACAGGCATTGAACTTCATCACAAGCAGTCAATGTTTCACTTTTGTTACAGACACTAAAATAAAACTGACAATACAATTTCCAAATGTTGTTTACAGACGTTGAACTCACCACTTATGTTCAACTGCCTCCTCCCCATCTACTCCCTGTTAACCTGCCACAAGGTGGTCAAATGTCCTACTTTTTTAACATGCACTGAACTAACCACAGGTGGTCAAATGTCCCACGTAGTAACAGGCATTGAACTCACCGCAGACACTCAAACGTCCCAAACTTAAAGCGGACACTGAACTAACCACAGACTCTGGACTTTTCCTTTGTAACAGCAGTCATTGAACTAACCACAGATAGCTAACTTTCCCACTCTTATTACAGACCCTAAACTCACCACAGACACTTGAATGCCCCACTGTTATAACAGACACTGAACTAACCACTTCCTGTGCTGTTCTGTGGGTTGATGGGAAATGGTGTTCTTTGATGCATGTTTGTGTCTCTCTCCGCGCTCTCAGGTAACCTTCTGTACGTCCAGTACGTCTACTCCCCGGTGGTCAGGATGGTGACGTTCAGGAACGGCTTCGTGGCGTTGACTCGCGGGGGCGTGGTCATCAGGGAGGTGTTTGGGTGTCCGGATCACGTCGGTCCGGACTGGAACCCTCTGAGGAACGTGAAGGCTCAGTACAGAGTCACCTCCAGAGAGAAGAAGGGGGGCGCTCTGCGGAGCTCCGAGTCCGACCTGCAGGACTTTAACCCCGCCCAGTTCAACCTGAACCTCATGAGCATGCTCAAAGCCAACCCCTCCCCCGCCTGTCTCATACTGTAGGACAGTGAGGCCCAAACTGGGGCTCCGGGACCTTAAGAGGCCCTGAGGTTATAACACTGACCCTCGTTTATAAAATTACATTTATCCTCACGTCCAAAAACTTTAGTTTGTAACGTAAATATAAATTTAAATATAAATATAAATTTAAATATAAATTTAAATATAAATATAAATATAAATATAAATATAAATATAAATGTAAATATAAATATAAATATAAATTTAAATATAAATATAAATATAAATATAAATATAAATTTAAATTTAAATATAAATATAAATATAAATATAAATATAAATATAAATATAAATATAAGAGTTGTTGGTGCCATGGCACATTTTCACATTTTAAGTTTGAAACATATTCAGAGTAAAGATGGACGATGTGTCAGAGGAGGTTGGAGATGATCTGGACTCTAAACCAAACACAGCTGCCGTCATGAGAGAAGAAACACAAACTATTCAGAGGCTTCTCTTCAAGATTCAAGAGGAGAGTTCAGAGGAACATCTTTAAATACAAACATCTGGACAGAGTGTTTTAAACACATCATACACAGTTGTTGGCGTTCTCTCTGGGCGTGGTTTCCTGCTGCTCTGAACGAGAAACTTGGGCGAGACTAGAACCTGACGTCGGGTTGTGCCGACGTATCAGAGCTAAGCATTGAGCAAAGCTGTAGGACACGCCCACCAGGAAGCTCATTCAAGGACACGCCCACCAGGAAGCTCATTCAAGGACACGCCCACCAGAAAGCTCACTACAAATTTCACTTGGACTGCAAACAGAGCTGGCCAATCAGAGGAAAGTGGGCAAGTTGGGAGGCGGGGCCTTAAAGAGACAGGCAGAGGCTGAAATGAGAGATCAGATAAATTTGAGTTTTTTTAGCATCTCACACCAGACTGACATCTTTTAGAAGAATTTTTTAGAGACTGCTAGACGCAATCCGTTGATTGGTCGAAAGAATCGTCACTTTCCGCTTGAAAGCGGTAATAAAGGACAAACACAAAACCCGCCATGTTTAAATAAACCGTATAGAGAATCACTGTTTTTGTTCTTTTGCGACTCCGCCTCATGGACGACCTCGGAGGTGCTGACCTCTGCTGGGCGTCTCCTTCTTCTTCTTCATCGAGCTTTATAGAGAGATAAGGCCGTGCATAGAGACAGATACCGACAGAGAGAGAGAGGGGAATGACATGCGGGAAAGGAGCCACAAGTCGGATTTGAACCTACTCCATGTACGGAGGACTACTGCCTCCGTACATGGGGCGCGAGCGCACTAACAGCTAGGCTAATGGCGCCTCCTCCTTCGTTGAATTTATTGCACTGCTATGATGTCATGCTATTACGTAGCTGACAATGCTATCGCTATCCAGCTGACTCTGCTTCGGGGGTAAGGGAACGTTTAGTTGTGGAATTGAAGCTCGATCAGGGTTTACCGTACCGAACTGTAACAGACCGCTTGGTGGAACGTGGCTGAAGTTGATGATGTCATTTAAGACCTTCGTGGAGACTGTACGGGGTTTCCTCCTGAAACCAGACTGGAAGTCATTAAGATAACATGTACTCCTTAAAGCCCGTTCAGTACCCCGACTGAAACAGAAAGTCTGTAACGGGTTGGGCTTCATGGATCTCCTCTTAACCCTGATAGAGCTGCTGAGTAAACATGGAGTCCCAGCAGAGGAGGGGGAGGCATAGCGCTGGGCGAGCAGATAAAGGTGTTTCCTGTGGATCACTGTAAGCTTTGTGACTCTGAGTCAAACATTAACAGATGTGTGCTGACCTCCGGTTACACCTGACAACACCTGAGACACACACTTACTCTCTGCTGTCAGATCAGCTCACACACTCTGGAGCTGGACATTCTGCTGTTTGTCTTTCAACGTTTAAAAAAGAAATCTTTTTGTTTTTCATCGGTCCGATCAGACGCAGCGATGGAGAAACTCGGTGTGGTCATTTCCTGCTTGTTGATGACGGTCGGGGCGGTGACGGCGCAGACAGGTACGACCTTTACAAACTCTTTAAATCCACATTTCTACAGCTAATCAGTCGGTCAGATTATCAGCTAAAAACACCTCGCTGTGCGTCGAGTCAGAGGGGGCGTGTGCACAGACATGGAATCTAAATCTGGTTTAAAGATCAAACATTAAACTTTAAACTTTTAAATACAAACTGGTATGAGACTGAAGTACAACACAGAGGAGCATGACAATAAATTATGTTAAAAATGAACTTCACCTCAAATGGTTTGAATGATAATCTTTATTTAAAGGAGCAGCCTAGTGTTTGAAATGGGTACTGCAGTCTGAAATCAAAACATTGTAGAGAGCTGTCTCCCATCACAAAGACAAACACACACACACACACACACACACACACACACACACACACACACACACACACACACACACACACACACACACACACACACACACACACACACACACACACACACACACATTGATGTTAATAAATATAATCAATCATTCATTATTTGTATATTCATAACAAGACGCTTTACTAAAGAACAGATGTGATCATATGCAGGAGTGATTTCTCCTTTGTGTTGCTCTCGTTCCTGTTGTCCACTCGTCCTCTCCGCTGAGCAGGCCGTGCATGAACGAGGAAGGCGGTGGTTGTGGGGACGACAGTCTGATGATGGAGGCTGGGCGTCAGGGGCGATATTAGACTTCAGTCATTCTGAACCCGTAAACACGATCTGTTGACTTTCTGACTCACTTAAGTGCTTGTTGGTTAATAATTCACTCTGAGAATAAAGAGCCCATGAGGAAGTACTCGTTCCTGTTAATATCATAATAGAGCTTTTTTTATACAGCTTTATTAGCCCTCTAACAACAGAGGTCAAAAATAAAACCTGCTGCTTTTTATCTGTCTGAAGATCTTTTTTCCCTACACACAAATGTTCATTAAAGGGGGGTCACACATTCTCTAAAATCCACTTCTCCATGTTCCTCTAGCTCTAACATGTGTCTCTAGTCCGTCTATAAACCCCCCAATGATGAGAAAAGTCCATCCTCTCCATCTTCTGCCTGCTCCACTTTTCAGAAAATGTGTGCTCAAACAGGCTGTTTGGAGATTTTCCCTTCATGACATCACAAAGGGCAGTAGCCCCTCCCCCAGGTGGGTGACACTCCCACAGCTAGGTGTTTGTTCTGCCCTCTGAGTCTGCCTTCTCACCGTAAACAATAAGACATGGAGCGAGAAAAGACCGAGTACACCCAAGCCCTTCCAGAGAGGGGGCGTGGTCAGACACAGCTCATTTACATATTTAAAGGTACAGACACAGAAACAGCCTGTTCTGAGCAGGGCTGAAATAGAGGGGTTTATAGACATGATCAAATACAGGATCAGAGTGGATTTAGAACAACAAACTTCACACACATGTTTTGAGGAGCTCTGAGACTTATTTAAACTGAAGAAGAGGAGGAGAATATGTCACCTTTAAATAAAAAATTAAACTCATATTCACTAAAAATATAGCAACAAAACAGCATTATTTTTTAAATGTATTTTTAAACGTAGAGTTTACTGGAAACTTTAACTTCTGCTAACTTTGAGTTCTGTTAACGTCTAAACCCTGGTGAGATGTATCACAGGCGACCTGAGCGAGAGCACAGCGCCCCCTGTACTCTACAGAGCTTATGAAATAACGAGCTGAACGCCCGTCTCCCAGCGGGCTTTTATTTTGAAAACCTACATGAGGGTGTTCTGGAGTGCCACTAAAACAGTTTCTGTTATTTGTCGGTTTCAGAGATGATATAAACTTTGATTTCTTTGTTGTTGTCTCAGTTCAGCCCAGCGAGCGTCTGCTCCCTCAGTGGCTCACCGGGATCATCGCCCTCGTCGGGTTCCTCTTCCTCACCTTCGTCGTCTTCCTGATGAAGAAGGCGTGGTGTGACGAGTCCGGCAGGTGAGTGAAACTGTGAAGAGCAGGGAGGTCATTACATCTTTCCTCAACCTTCAACTGAACGCCAAGTCAAATTGTCAATGATGTCATTCCCCCCCCCCCCCTTACACTGGAGGTCATCTCATGAACTCTTCACATGTTTATGCAGGAAAAAGAGTTCGGCTGAGGCAGTGACTGAAGAAAACTCGTATGAGACGAGTCTGGACCTGGTCAGGTACGAACACCAGATCACTTCCTGCTTTAACAGCTGATTGATGACGCTGTAGGTACCAGATGTGCTCGCCGTCCTGCGCCTGCTAGTGACATCATACAATATGAAATTTTATTTGCGATAACGAGGCATAGTACTACGCTTCCCACGATCATAGAGTGTTTCTGATTGGTTAAGCCTGCTGTTACCATGGCAATGTGTACTGCCCCTCTGCGCCGTATGCCAACAGATAAGTCCCGCTAGCAGGCTAGCTAACAGGAAATGTACTAGCCTAATATCCTCGTCATGCCGCAGTGAATGGTAAATGGACTTGAGCTTATATAGCGTCTTCTGACTACTCAAAATGTTTTTACACTGCAGGTCACACCCACCCATTCACACACTGATGGTAGTCGTCACTATGTAGTATCATCCATCAGAAGTAACTTATCCATTCATACACCGCCACCGAAGCAGCGGGAGCAATTCAGGGTGAAGTGTCTTGCCTAAGGACACATCAGACATGTTGGCCAGCTGGGGATTGAACCCTCAACCTTCCGGTTGAGAGGCGACGACACTACCAACTGAGCCACAGCCGCCCTATGTAGCTTATATTTATACAAACTACAAGACAGTACAACACTTACTAACGGTATAAAAACTATAACAACGACAAAAGTTACTCTTAAGAAGACACGATATAATTTGCAATGGATTGTGGGATGAAAATCATGTACACAGTCTTTTAGTCTTTTTTACGTTTTTTAATGTCGTTTTGGTGCCGATCACATTGAGTGACGTCACCAGCAGGCGCAGGACCCCGAGCACATCTGGTACCTACAGCGTCTACATGTGAATGTGTTCCGATGTTTCTGCAGGAGGAAAACGGAAATGAGACAGGAAGAGTCCGAGACAGAAAACATCTACGAGATCACTCTGGACCTGGTCAGGTAGGAACATCAGACACAGGTTGTTTTATTTATTTAAAGTCAGGGTTGGTCATTTCCTCCACTTCTTCAGATTCTGGTGTAAATTGTCTTTAGGTCCTGACAGACATTAATAACTCATGTTCTCTGAAACAGGAACAAAGAAAATCCATCATCTGTATCAGTTTGTAAGTCTGTAAAAACTTCAACCAATGTCTGCCACGAGGTACCAATCTGATGAACCAATCAGACGCCTCCCTGTCTCCCTGCTCTACCTCTTGTTTATACTGTGAGTTTACTGACCGCTGAATGAGACATGAGACGACGGAGTTTCTACACAATGACAGAGATGAGCTGAGATGGCAGACAGAGCACTGAGGGAATGCTACTTTCAAAATCATGCTAGTTTTTCCAAAATGGCCAACCCTGTCTTTAACTCTTTGGATTTGGATCCTTAAATGAGAGTTTAAAGGAGCAGTAAGTAACTCTGACACCTGGTGTTCAAAATGAGTACTGCAGTCCAAACTCAAAACATTAGAGAGCGCTGACATCATAAATAAAAAGGTGACGTCACATAAAAGTGATTTTTATGATTGTGCACACCTTATCTCCTCACCTCGTGTGTGTTTTCGGTCGATCAGGAACGACGACAGGAACGCCTTCAACAACCACGCGTTTGAAAACACAGAGGAAAAGGTGACCTCCATGTGACCGTGCTGCAGCGATCCTATTGGCTGATGTCCTCTCCAACCCTTCACAAAATCGAAACTTCACTACAACACGTCCTGCAAAAAAAATAAAAATGAAATTGTCTTTTTGTTAAAATTATGTCTTTGTTTCATTGTACCTGTTGTCCCAGGTGGGCGGAGCTTACTGTACAGAACGTCAGATATCCGCCATGTTGAAATATCTTCTTTAAATGTTTGTTTCTCTGATTTTTCATCTTGAAGCGCAGACAAAACTCATTTAGAAGAATCACAGAGATGATTTTAAAGATGATGACCTGTTACTGTTGTTTGTTTTTCTCGCTCTCTTCTCCTCGCAGACGACCAGGTGATAAAACACGAGGTCGTCTGTCAGGTGATCTGTGAGCTGAGTAATAAATGATCTTTTCTAACAAAGTGCTGAGTCGACTCTCATTACTGATCCATGAAACAAAACGTCTGCCATTAATTATTAATCACAACATTTAACTGAAAAACAGCTGTTAGTTTGGTGTGTTTAAGGACAGTGGGACACTTCAGTGTCTGTGGTTAGTTCACTGCCTGTAAAAACAGTGGGACAGCGGAGTGTCTGTGGTTAGTTCACTGCCTGTAAAAACAGTGGGACAGCAGAGTGTCTGTGGTTAGTTCACCGCCTGTAAAAACAGTGGGAATGCGGAGTGTCTGTGGTTAGTTCACCGCCTGTAAAAACAGTGGGAATGCGGAGTGTCTGTGGTTAGTTCACCGCCTGTAAAAACAGTGGGAATGCGGAGTGTCTGTGGTTAGTTCACTGCCTGTAAAAACAGTGGGACAGCGGATTGTCTGTGGTTAGTTCACCGCCTGTAAAAACAGTGGGAATGCGGAGTGTCTGTGGTTAGTTCACTGCCTGTAAAAACAGTGGGACAGCGGAGTGTCTGTGGTTAGTTCACTGCCTGTAAAAACAGTGGGAATGCGGAGTGTCTGTGGTTAGTTCACTGCCTGTAAAAACAGTGGGACAGCGGAGTGTCTGTGGTTAGTTCACCGCCTGTAAAAACAGTGGGAATGCGGAGTGTCTGTGGTTAGTTCACTGCCTGTAAAAAAAAGTCGGAAGCAGAGCATCTGTGGTGAGTTCACTGCCTGTAAAAAAAGTCGGACAGCGGAGCGTCTGTGGTTAGTTCACTGCCTGTAAAAACAGTGGGACAGCGGAGTGTCTGTGGTTAGTTCACTGCCTGTAAAAACAGTGGGACAGCGGAGTGTCTGTGGTTAGTTCACCGCCTGTAAAAACAGTGGGAATGCGGAGTGTCTGTGGTTAGTTCACCGCCTGTAAAAACAGTGGGAATGCGGAGTGTCTGTGGTTAGTTCACTGCCTGTAAAAAAAAGTCGGAAGCAGAGCATCTGTGGTGAGTTCACTGCCTGTAAAAAAAGTCGGACAGCGGAGCGTCTGTGGTGAGTTCACTGCCTGTAAAAACAGTGGGACAGCGGAGCGTCTGTGGTGAGTTCACTTCCTGTAAAAACAGTGGGACAGTGGAGCGTCTGTGGTTAGTTCACTGCCTGTGAAAACCGTGGGACAGCGGAGTGTCTGTGGTTAGTTCACTGCCTGTGAAAACCGTGGGACAGCGGAGCGTCTGTGGTGAGTTCACTGCCTGTAAAAAAAAGTCAGACAGGGGCGCGCTGGTGGCGCAGTGGCAGGGCGTGCGTCCCATTCCCCGTTCTCTCTCTCCCTGGTTTCAGACTCTATCCACTGTCCTCTCTCTCTCTCTGGTTTCAGACTCTATCCACTGTCCTCTCTCTCTCTGGTTTCAGACTCTATCCACTGTCCTCTCTCTCTCTCTGGTTTCTGACTCTATCCACTGTCCTCTCTCTCTGGTTTCTGACTCTATCCACTGTCCTCTCTCTCTCTGGTTTCTGACTCTATCCACTGTCCTCTCTCTCTCTCTGGTTTCTGACTCTATCCACTGTCCTCTCTCTCTGGTTTCAGACTCTATCCACTGTCCTCTCTCTCTCTGGTTTCTGACTCTATCCACTGTCCTCTCTCTCTCTCTGGTTTCTGACTCTATCCACTGTCCTCTCTCTCTGGTTTCAGACTCTATCCACTGTCCTCTCTCTCTCTGGTTTCTGACTCTATCCACTGTCCTCTCTCTCTCTCTGGTTTCTGACTCTATCCACTGTCCTCTCTCTCTGGTTTCAGACTCTATCCACTGTCCTCTCTCTCTCTGGTTTCTGACTCTATCCACTGTCCTCTCTCTCTCTGGTTTCAGACTCTATCCACTGTCCTCTCTCTCTCTCTGGTTTCTGACTCTATCCACTGTCCTCTCTCTCTCTGGTTTCAGACTCTATCCACTGTCCTCTCTCTCTGGTTTCAGACTCTATCCACTGTCCTCTCTCTCTGGTTTCAGACTCTATCCACTGTCCTCTCTCTCTGGTTTCAGACTCTATCCACTGTCCTCTCTCTCTCCCTGGTTTCTGACTCTATCCACTGTCCTCTCTCTCTCTGGTTTCTGACTCTATCCACTGTCCTCTCTCTCTCTGGTTTCAGACTCTATCCACTGTCCTCTCTCTCTCTCTGGTTTCCGACTCTATCCACTGTCCTCTCTCTCTGGTTTCAGACTCTATCCACTGTCCTCTCTCTCTCTCTGGTTTCTGACTCTATCCACTGTCCTCTCTCTCTCTCTGGTTTCTGACTCTATCCACTGTCCTCTCTCTCTCTCTGGTTTCTGACTCTATCCACTGTCCTCTCTCTCTCTCTGGTTTCTGACTCTATCCACTGTCCTCTCTCTCTGGTTTCAGACTCTATCCACTGTCCTCTCTCTCTCTCTGGTTTCTGACTCTATCCACTGTCCTCTCTCTCTGGTTTCAGACTCTATCCACTGTCCTCTCTCTCTCTCTGGTTTCTGACTCTATCCACTGTCCTCTCTCTCTCTCTGGTTTCTGACTCTATCCACTGTCCTCTCTCTCTGGTTTCAGACTCTATCCACTGTCCTCTCTCTCTCTGGTTTCTGACTCTATCCACTGTCCTCTCTCTCTCTCTGGTTTCAGACTCTATCCACTGTCCTCTCTCTCTGGTTTCTGACTCTATCCACTGTCCTCTCTCTCTGGTTTCAGACTCTATCCACTGTCCTCTCTCTCTCTCTGGTTTCAGACTCTATCCACTGTCCTCTCTCTCTGGTTTCAGACTCTATCCACTGTCCTCTCTCTCTCTCTGGTTTCTGACTCTATCCACTGTCCTCTCTCTCTCTGGTTTCAGACTCTATCCACTGTCCTCTCTCTCTCTCTGGTTTCTGACTCTATCCACTGTCCTCTCTCTCTCTCTCTGGTTTCTGACTCTATCCACTGTCCTCTCTCTCTCTGGTTTCAGACTCTATCCACTGTCCTCTCTCTCTCTCTGGTTTCTGACTCTATCCACTGTCCTCTCTCTCTCTGGTTTCTGACTCTATCCACTGTCCTCTCTCCCTGGTTTCAGACTCTATCCACTGTCCTCTCTCTCTCTGGTTTCAGACTCTATCCACTGTCCTCTCTCTCTCTCTCTCTGGTTTCTGACTCTATCCACTGTCCTCTCTCTCTCTCTCTGGTTTCTGACTCTATCCACTGTCCTCTCTCTCTCTGGTTTCAGACTCTATCCACTGTCCTCTCTCTCTCTGGTTTCAGACTCTATCCACTGTCTTCTCTCTCTCTGGTTTCAGACTCTATCCACTGTCCTCTCTCTCTCTGGTTTCTGACTCTATCCACTGTCCTCTCTCTCTCTCTGGTTTCAGACTCTATCCACTGTCCTCTCTCTCTCCCTGGTTTCAGACTCTATCCACTGTCCTCTCTCTCTCTGGTTTCTGACTCTATCCACTGTCCTCTCTCTCTCTCTGGTTTCTGACTCTATCCACTGTCCTCTCTCTCTCTGGTTTCTGACTCTATCCACTGTCCTCTCTCTCTCTCTGGTTTCAGACTCTATCCACTGTCCTCTCTCTCTCCCTGGTTTCAGACTCTATCCACTGTCCTCTCTCTCTCCCTGGTTTCAGACTCTATCCACTGTCCTCTCTCTCTCTGGTTTCTGACTCTATCCACTGTCCTCTCTCTCTCTCTGGTTTCAGACTCTATCCACTGTCCTCTCTCTCTCCCTGGTTTCAGACTCTATCCACTGTCCTCTCTCTCTCTGGTTTCTGACTCTATCCACTGTCCTCTCTCTCTCTCTGGTTTCTGACTCTATCCACTGTCCTCTCTCTCTCTGGTTTCTGACTCTATCCACTGTCCTCTCTCTCTCTCTGGTTTCTGACTCTATCCACTGTCCTCTCTCTCTCCCTGGTTTCAGACTCTATCCACTGTCCTCTCTCTCTCCCTGGTTTCAGACTCTATCCACTGTCCTCTCTCTGCATTAAAGACATGAAAAGCCCAAAATAAATTTTAAAAAAAGTCGGTCAGCAGAGTGTCTGTGTTGAGTTCACTGCCTGTAAAAACAGTGGGACAGCGGAGCGTCTGTGGTGAGTTCACTGCCTGTGATAACAGTGGGACAGCGGAGCGTCTGTGGTGAGTTCACTGCCTGTGATAACAGTGGGACAGCGGAGCGTCTGTGGTGAGTTCACTTCCTGTAAAAACAGTGGGACAGTGGAGCGTCTGTGGTTAGTTCACTGCCTGTGAAAACCGTGGGACAGCGGAGTGTCTGTGGTTAGTTCACTGCCTGTGAAAACCGTGGGACAGCGGAGCGTCTGTGGTGAGTTCACTGCCTGTAAAAAAAAGTCAGACAGGGGCGCGCTGGTGGCGCAGTGGCAGGGCGTGCGTCCCATTCCCCGCTCTCTCTCTCCCTGGTTTCAGACTCTATCCACTGTCCTCTCTCTCTCTCTGGTTTCAGACTCTATCCACTGTCCTCTCTCTCTCTGGTTTCAGACTCTATCCACTGTCCTCTCTCTCTCTCTGGTTTCTGACTCTATCCACTGTCCTCTCTCTCTGGTTTCTGACTCTATCCACTGTCCTCTCTCTCTCTGGTTTCTGACTCTATCCACTGTCCTCTCTCTCTCTCTGGTTTCTGACTCTATCCACTGTCCTCTCTCTCTGGTTTCAGACTCTATCCACTGTCCTCTCTCTCTCTGGTTTCTGACTCTATCCACTGTCCTCTCTCTCTCTCTGGTTTCTGACTCTATCCACTGTCCTCTCTCTCTGGTTTCAGACTCTATCCACTGTCCTCTCTCTCTCTGGTTTCTGACTCTATCCACTGTCCTCTCTCTCTCTCTGGTTTCTGACTCTATCCACTGTCCTCTCTCTCTCTGGTTTCAGACTCTATCCACTGTCCTCTCTCTCTGGTTTCAGACTCTATCCACTGTCCTCTCTCTCTCTGGTTTCTGACTCTATCCACTGTCCTCTCTCTCTCTGGTTTCAGACTCTATCCACTGTCCTCTCTCTCTCTCTGGTTTCCGACTCTATCCACTGTCCTCTCTCTCTGGTTTCAGACTCTATCCACTGTCCTCTCTCTCTCTCTGGTTTCTGACTCTATCCACTGTCCTCTCTCTCTCTCTGGTTTCTGACTCTATCCACTGTCCTCTCTCTCTCTCTGGTTTCTGACTCTATCCACTGTCCTCTCTCTCTCTCTGGTTTCTGACTCTATCCACTGTCCTCTCTCTCTGGTTTCAGACTCTATCCACTGTCCTCTCTCTCTCTCTGGTTTCTGACTCTATCCACTGTCCTCTCTCTCTGGTTTCAGACTCTATCCACTGTCCTCTCTCTCTCTCTGGTTTCTGACTCTATCCACTGTCCTCTCTCTCTCTCTGGTTTCTGACTCTATCCACTGTCCTCTCTCTCTGGTTTCAGACTCTATCCACTGTCCTCTCTCTCTCTGGTTTCTGACTCTATCCACTGTCCTCTCTCTCTCTCTGGTTTCAGACTCTATCCACTGTCCTCTCTCTCTGGTTTCTGACTCTATCCACTGTCCTCTCTCTCTGGTTTCAGACTCTATCCACTGTCCTCTCTCTCTCTCTGGTTTCAGACTCTATCCACTGTCCTCTCTCTCTGGTTTCAGACTCTATCCACTGTCCTCTCTCTCTCTCTGGTTTCTGACTCTATCCACTGTCCTCTCTCTCTCTGGTTTCAGACTCTATCCACTGTCCTCTCTCTCTCTCTGGTTTCTGACTCTATCCACTGTCCTCTCTCTCTCTCTCTGGTTTCTGACTCTATCCACTGTCCTCTCTCTCTCTGGTTTCAGACTCTATCCACTGTCCTCTCTCTCTCTCTGGTTTCTGACTCTATCCACTGTCCTCTCTCTCTCTCTGGTTTCTGACTCTATCCACTGTCCTCTCTCTCTCTCTGGTTTCTGACTCTATCCACTGTCCTCTCTCTCTCTGGTTTCAGACTCTATCCACTGTCCTCTCTCTCTCTCTGGTTTCAGACTCTATCCACTGTCCTCTCTCTCTCTCTGGTTTCTGACTCTATCCACTGTCCTCTCTCTCTCTCTGGTTTCAGACTCTATCCACTGTCCTCTCTCTCTCTCTGGTTTCTGACTCTATCCACTGTCCTCTCTCTCTCTCTCTGGTTTCTGACTCTATCCACTGTCCTCTCTCTCTCTGGTTTCAGACTCTATCCACTGTCCTCTCTCTCTCTCTGGTTTCTGACTCTATCCACTGTCCTCTCTCTCTCTGGTTTCTGACTCTATCCACTGTCCTCTCTCCCTGGTTTCAGACTCTATCCACTGTCCTCTCTCTCTCTGGTTTCAGACTCTATCCACTGTCCTCTCTCTCTCTCTCTCTGGTTTCTGACTCTATCCACTGTCCTCTCTCTCTCTCTCTGGTTTCTGACTCTATCCACTGTCCTCTCTCTCTCTGGTTTCAGACTCTATCCACTGTCCTCTCTCTCTCTGGTTTCAGACTCTATCCACTGTCTTCTCTCTCTCTGGTTTCAGACTCTATCCACTGTCCTCTCTCTCTCTGGTTTCTGACTCTATCCACTGTCCTCTCTCTCTCTCTGGTTTCAGACTCTATCCACTGTCCTCTCTCTCTCCCTGGTTTCAGACTCTATCCACTGTCCTCTCTCTCTCTGGTTTCTGACTCTATCCACTGTCCTCTCTCTCTCTCTGGTTTCTGACTCTATCCACTGTCCTCTCTCTCTCTGGTTTCTGACTCTATCCACTGTCCTCTCTCTCTCTCTGGTTTCAGACTCTATCCACTGTCCTCTCTCTCTCCCTGGTTTCAGACTCTATCCACTGTCCTCTCTCTCTCCCTGGTTTCAGACTCTATCCACTGTCCTCTCTCTCTCCCTGGTTTCAGACTCTATCCACTGTCCTCTCTCTGCATTAAAGACATGAAAAGCCCAAAATAAATTTTAAAAAAAGTCGGTCAGCAGAGTGTCTGTGTTGAGTTCACTGCCTGTAAAAACAGTGGGACAGCGGAGCGTCTGTGGTGAGTTCACTGCCTGTGATAACAGTGGGACAGCGGAGCGTCTGTGGTGAGTTCACTGCCTGTGATAACAGTGGGACAGCGGAGCGTCTGTGGTGAGTTCACTTCCTGTAAAAACAGTGGGACAGTGGAGCGTCTGTGGTTAGTTCACTGCCTGTGAAAACCGTGGGACAGCGGAGTGTCTGTGGTTAGTTCACTGCCTGTGAAAACCGTGGGACAGCGGAGCGTCTGTGGTGAGTTCACTGCCTGTAAAAAAAAGTCAGACAGGGGCGCGCTGGTGGCGCAGTGGCAGGGCGTGCGTCCCATTCCCCGCTCTCTCTCTCCCTGGTTTCAGACTCTATCCACTGTCCTCTCTCTCTCTCTGGTTTCAGACTCTATCCACTGTCCTCTCTCTCTCTGGTTTCAGACTCTATCCACTGTCCTCTCTCTCTCTCTGGTTTCTGACTCTATCCACTGTCCTCTCTCTCTGGTTTCTGACTCTATCCACTGTCCTCTCTCTCTCTGGTTTCTGACTCTATCCACTGTCCTCTCTCTCTCTCTGGTTTCTGACTCTATCCACTGTCCTCTCTCTCTGGTTTCAGACTCTATCCACTGTCCTCTCTCTCTCTGGTTTCTGACTCTATCCACTGTCCTCTCTCTCTCTCTGGTTTCTGACTCTATCCACTGTCCTCTCTCTCTGGTTTCAGACTCTATCCACTGTCCTCTCTCTCTCTGGTTTCTGACTCTATCCACTGTCCTCTCTCTCTCTCTGGTTTCTGACTCTATCCACTGTCCTCTCTCTCTGGTTTCAGACTCTATCCACTGTCCTCTCTCTCTCTGGTTTCTGACTCTATCCACTGTCCTCTCTCTCTCTGGTTTCAGACTCTATCCACTGTCCTCTCTCTCTCTCTGGTTTCTGACTCTATCCACTGTCCTCTCTCTCTCTGGTTTCAGACTCTATCCACTGTCCTCTCTCTCTGGTTTCAGACTCTATCCACTGTCCTCTCTCTCTCTGGTTTCTGACTCTATCCACTGTCCTCTCTCTCTCTGGTTTCAGACTCTATCCACTGTCCTCTCTCTCTCTCTGGTTTCCGACTCTATCCACTGTCCTCTCTCTCTGGTTTCCGACTCTATCCACTGTCCTCTCTCTCTCTCTGGTTTCTGACTCTATCCACTGTCCTCTCTCTCTCTCTGGTTTCTGACTCTATCCACTGTCCTCTCTCTCTCTCTGGTTTCTGACTCTATCCACTGTCCTCTCTCTCTCTCTGGTTTCTGACTCTATCCACTGTCCTCTCTCTCTGGTTTCAGACTCTATCCACTGTCCTCTCTCTCTCTCTGGTTTCTGACTCTATCCACTGTCCTCTCTCTCTCTCTGGTTTCTGACTCTATCCACTGTCCTCTCTCTCTGGTTTCAGACTCTATCCACTGTCCTCTCTCTCTCTGGTTTCTGACTCTATCCACTGTCCTCTCTCTCTCTCTGGTTTCAGACTCTATCCACTGTCCTCTCTCTCTGGTTTCTGACTCTATCCACTGTCCTCTCTCTCTGGTTTCAGACTCTATCCACTGTCCTCTCTCTCTCTCTGGTTTCAGACTCTATCCACTGTCCTCTCTCTCTGGTTTCAGACTCTATCCACTGTCCTCTCTCTCTCTCTGGTTTCTGACTCTATCCACTGTCCTCTCTCTCTCTGGTTTCAGACTCTATCCACTGTCCTCTCTCTCTCTCTGGTTTCTGACTCTATCCACTGTCCTCTCTCTCTCTCTCTGGTTTCTGACTCTATCCACTGTCCTCTCTCTCTCTGGTTTCAGACTCTATCCACTGTCCTCTCTCTCTCTCTGGTTTCTGACTCTATCCACTGTCCTCTCTCTCTCTGGTTTCTGACTCTATCCACTGTCCTCTCTCCCTGGTTTCAGACTCTATCCACTGTCCTCTCTCTCTCTGGTTTCAGACTCTATCCACTGTCCTCTCTCTCTCTCTCTCTGGTTTCAGACTCTATCCACTGTCCTCTCTCTCTCTCTCTCTGGTTTCAGACTCTATCCACTGTCCTCTCTCTCTCTGGTTTCAGACTCTATCCACTGTCTTCTCTCTCTCTGGTTTCAGACTCTATCCACTGTCCTCTCTCTCTCTGGTTTCTGACTCTATCCACTGTCCTCTCTCTCTCTCTGGTTTCAGACTCTATCCACTGTCCTCTCTCTCTCCCTGGTTTCAGACTCTATCCACTGTCCTCTCTCTCTCTGGTTTCAGACTCTATCCACTGTCCTCTCTCTCTCTGGTTTCTGACTCTATCCACTGTCCTCTCTCTCTCTCTGGTTTCAGACTCTATCCACTGTCCTCTCTCTCTCCCTGGTTTCAGACTCTATCCACTGTCTTCTCTCTCTCTGGTTTCAGACTCTATCCACTGTCCTCTCTCTCTCCCTGGTTTCTGACTCTATCCACTGTCCTCTCTCTCTCTGGTTTCAGACTCTATCCACTGTCCTCTCTCTCTCCCTGGTTTCAGACTCTATCCACTGTCCTCTCTCTGCATTAAAGACATGAAAAGCCCAAAATAAATTTTAAAAAAAGTCGGTCAGCAGAGTGTCTGTGTTGAGTTCACTGCCTGTAAAAACAGTGGGACAGCGGAGCGTCTGTGGTGAGTTCACTGCCTGTGATAACAGTGGGACAGCGGAGCGTCTGTGGTGAGTTCACTGCCTGTGATAACAGTGGGACAGCGGAGCGTCTGTGGTGAGTTCACTGCCTGTGAAAACAGTGGGACAGCAGAACGTCTGTGTTGAGTTCACTGCCTGTAAAAACAGTGGGACAGCGGAGCGTCTGTGGTTTAGTGCTCTAAATCAAACACTGCAGCAGGTCTTGTTGTTGTTGTTGTTGTTGTGCTCCATTTACTTTTTATTAAAACACAGATGATTCAGGACAAAACAAACAAACAGAATCAATAATCAGAAGAACATGAAGATCATTCACAACATTTTCACAGCTCGTTCAACATCTGAGCCGACAGACGGCCGGACACGTTGATTCCATCAGTGAAACCTGCTGACGTTAACGTGAGAAATATTCATCAGAGCTGAAGTGTTTCAAGGTCGTTTTGGAGCTTGAGATGTGAAAACACGAAAATATCTGTTATAAAATCAACAGAGGGAAGCCCAAGGAATAAAACATAAGGGTTCATGTTTGTGGCTCTTAAACGCCTTAAAGGGATTTTTAGCATCGCAAATGAACGACCCCAGAAAAGTTCACGTACATTAAATGTGGCGTCTAAACATTTTATTAGCTCAATAATTTCACATGTTCTGTTAGCGAGCGATGCGTTCATGTAAAACAGATTATTTTAAAAAGCATTTGAACTTTTAAGAGTAAAATCTGACTCAGAGATATCTGAAGATCTACTCTTTACTCTTGAAGAATCTAGGCTAACAGTTTCCCTCCGTTTCCAGTCTTTGTGCTAAGCTAGGCTAACCACATCCTGCCAACAGGAACCGTCTGTTTCACTGAACGTCCGTCGGTTCTGCTTCACGGAGACACTTTAATATCCGTTCTGTCTATGACAAACACGTGGAAGACACTGTATCTGTTGCCGTGGGCGACAGGGGGTCTCCGAGCCCACCAAGTCCTGAGAGTCATCTCCATGGAGACACGTAAATATACATCATCTATATAACGTTCAGCTTTAACATCTTCTAACAGTGAAATCAAACAAACGAGATCAGAACATGGCACCGTTAATAAGTTAAAGACATGAACACCGTCAACAGGCTGAATTCTATCCCATAATAAACT
>NC_089200.1:845159-867659 GCF_963930695.1 Labrus bergylta
GACAGAGGGAGAGGGAGAGAGAGAGACAGAGAGAGAGACAGAGAGAGAGAGAGAGAGACAGAGAGAGAGACGGAGAGAGAGACAGAGAGAGAGAGAGAGAGAGAGTCCAACATGTATTAATGGTGTTGACATTAATGTGTGTCACTATTTGTGTGTAGAGACACTGAATAAGTGTCACCTAGGGAATCAAGCCAAGTCGATCTGTGTTTGTCATCATCATCACTCACACACACACACACACACACACACACACACACACACACACGCACACACACGCACACACACACCTTGACCTATGCTTCTGAATGAATCATGACATGCTGTCTCGTTGCACACACACACATAATGCAGCTAAACCTGATGTGTAGAAGTCTGTGTTCACCTGTGTGTGTGTGTGTGTGTGTGTGAGCAGTCTGACATGTAGACAGGTTAAAGGTGACCTCTACCTGGACTCAATTTATCGGCATGAACACACACGTAGTCGGATATTCATAACCCAGCTGTTGTTGCTACAGAAGCCCTGATCAACACACACACACACAGACACACACACAAACACACACACACACTCACGAGAGAGGGAGAGAGTAACTAACCTGGCGGCAACATTGTCCATACTTCAGTCTTCACACACAGAGATAAATCCACATGAGGGGCTGTGTGTGTGTGTGTGTGTGAGAGAGAGAGAGTGAGAGAGTGAGTGTGTGTGTGTGTGTGTGTGTGTGTGTGTGTTTGTCGTCTCAGTTTCAGGTCGGCTGTAACGCTCTGATATCCAGAAAGCGAGTCGAGTGTGTCAGCCGGCTGCTGTGATACTGAGGCAGAGAACGACCAGCAGCTCTGTTATACACTCCAACCTCCATCTCTCTCTCTCGATCGCCCCACACACACACGCTCTCTCTCTCTCTCTACTCCCCCCTCCTACTTCTCATCCATCCCTGCATCTTCCCTCTTCCTTCTGTCCCACTGTTTCCCCTCTCTCTCTCTCGCTCCATCCAAATCTATTTTTCCTCCTCGCTCTTTGCCAAACCTCCTCCTGATAAACACACACACACACAGATACACACACACACACACACACAGACAGACACACACACACACACACACACACACACACACACACAGACACACACAGACAGACACACACACACACACACACACACACACACACTGATAAACACACACACACACAGATACACACACACACACACACACACACACACACACACACAGACAGACACACACACACACACACACACACACACACTGATAAACACACACACACACAGATACACACACACACACACACACACACACACAGACAGACACACACACACTGATAAACACACACACACACACACACACACACACACACACACAGACACACACACACACACACACACACACACACACACACTGATAAACACAAACACACACACACATACAGACAAACACACACACACACACACACACACACACACACACACACACACACACACACACACACACACACACACACACACACACACACACACACACACACACACACACACACACACACACACACACTGATAAACACAAACACACACACACATACAGACAAACACACACACACACACACACACACACACACACACACACACACACACACACACACACACACACACACACACACACACACACACACACACACACACACACACACACACACACACACACACACACGGTCTATTACTACCACACACTTACAGGATGGTTCTAGGTCGTCTAAACTTTTTCTTTATTTAGATCACTTTCCTTCAAACAGTCGTTTTAAAGGTCGATCTTAAAGGACAATAACCTCTGTGACGGAGCGGCTCCGTCACTGACTGCAGTCAGCACACACACCAACACACACGCCGACACACACATCCGCCAAACTTCTCCCTCTGCCAGTGCGCCTATAATCATTCAGTAAATCACACCATCATCCTCCTTTCCCTCTCCGTTTCATAGCGTGATTAAAAGCAGCTCTCTCTTTGGTATCACACATATATATACAGATTCAGAGTGGTATGACCGTTGGTGCGTTTCATATGCGCTCCGCGGTGTCCCGTTTGTTCCAAACAGAGGCGGCCCATTTCCGCATACTAAATAGGCGGATGGGGCACCCATGGGTGATCACATGATTGATTGATTAATTAAATGTTTGTTTTGAAAGTATCGCCACCGATACATTACAGTGGTGGTACAAAAATATGGAGGAGAATGGGTAATTTAGGGGTGAGCAGTCCATGTTAATTTAACAGAGTGTAAATTACTCATTCATGAGATAATGTGTTTCTTTAAAATGTTAGGCAATTTATAACGCCCAGTGGGAGGGGCTTCTTGTGTTTAAAAGAGAGCTGCTTGCTGCTTTCAAGCAGTCTAGGATGGTTACAGTGAAGGTAACATGTTACAGCAGAGACTTTATTTTCTTGAAGTACAGTTTGTTTGCTGAGTTATGTGGATTTTGTTTTTGGACGACTTTTGTTTTGTAAATAGTTTAAATAGTCTAAACACCATTTTTTCTTGTTTTTGCATTTTTGTAAATATCTATCACTGCACTTTGGGAGGCCGGCAAAAATAAAAACACTTCACTTACAGTCTGTGACTACGCCTGTTTTTAAGTTTTTGGGTGGATTGAAAGAGGGCCCCATGGTGTCAGAAGTGGGATGGCTAGTCGCAAGAAGCTAATCCGGCCCCAAAAGCAGCGGCGAGAGCAGTTGGAGGAAGCAGCTGCCAAGGCTGACCCGGCTTGGGACACAGTGGCAACTTCAACAGAGGAGGACGATGAGGAGTACAGGCCTTGGCAGGTCCCAGCAGCTCCTAAAGGTCCAGCGTCTGCAGGTGAAGCAGGAGGAGAACTGGTGGCTATGATGAGAGACTTTTTGTCATCACAGCAAAGGAGAGAGGAGGGACTGTTGGCAGAGATCCAAGGCCTGAGGGCTTCTCATCCAGGGCCCGAGCAGCCTTATCAACCGGTGCCCCAGTCCCGACAGAGTCTTGCACCACGGGGGCAGAACAGGCCAGCCCATGTCACAACTCCAAGTACAGCCACTGCGAGCAGCCCAAGATTCGAGCTGCCAACCCCAGCACCCCGGTGAGGACATCAGGATTCAGCATCTGAGTATCCCTCTTTTCCGTCTCAGAATGCCAGCAGTAGACCTGAACAGCCGAGGCCAGAGTGGAGGCCCTACCAAGACCCCAAAATTCCACAATATCAGATGGGGGAAGACATTGGGAACTATTTGCTGAGATTTGAGCGAATTGCCAAGACCTGGAAATGGCCAGAGAGTGAGTGGGCCTGCCGCCTCGTTCCACTGCTGACTGGTAAGGCACTGGAGGCCTACACTGCGATGGATGAGGAGATGGCTCACTGCTACACTGACTTGAGAGCAGCCCTGCTCATAAAATTTGACATCTCTCCAGAGACGTACCGGCAGCAGTTCCGTGCCACCACTGTGCCCTCTGGTGAGAACCCCACCGAGACCTACCACCGCCTGAAGGGACTCTACCGACGCTGGATCCGGCCCGAGCAGCACACCAAGGAGGAGATTGGGGAAGCCGTCGTCTTGGAGCAGCTACTCCGGGTACTTCCGACGGAGGTGAGGACCTGGGTGAAGGAGCACGAGCCAGTCGAGGGACTCTCAGCTGCCCGGCTGGCGCTACAGTACCTGAATGCCCGGCGAGGTGTACCAGCGCCACGTTTCACCAGTCTAACCCACTGACCAGCTTCACAATATACCAGACGACGTCACAAGACCAGTGGGCTCTCCGTGGATTGTTATCGGGTCCAGCAGGCAGTGGAGACGGCGGAGGGAGAGACAGCAGAAGCGAGGACGCCGGTCAGGCCTTCTGGTGAAACTCAGAACACAGCCACACAAGCCTCCTCTGCCCAGTATGCTCCTCACAAACGCGAGATCAATGGCTCACAAGATGGACGAGCTGGAACTACAAATGGCTGGGAATCGCTATGTTCGTAACTGCTGTGTTATGATTATAACTGACACCTGGCTTCTCCCGCGGATCCCCGACGCTGCAGTACAGCTAGCGGGCCGCACTCTCCACCGCTGGGACAGAAACAAAGACTCCGGTAAGAGCAGAGGAGGGGGTCTCTGCATTTACGTACAGAACGACTGGTCCAACAAAATCATAATCATAGATAAATACTGTTCCCTGGACATAGAATTCATGTCAGTTAAATGCAGACCATTTTCCTTACCCAGAGAGCTAACAGTAGTGATAGTTACGGCTGTATATATACCTCTGGATGCTAATGTTAGCACAGCTCTCTCCACCCTGCTAAACACAATAAACACACAGCTGCGTGCTCACCCCGATGGAGTTCACATTATAGCTGGGGATTTTAATCAGGCAAACTTTAAGACGGTTCTCCCAAAATTCTTTCAGCACGTTAAGTGTCCAACCAGGGGTGCAAACACACTTGATCATGTTTACTCTAACATCAAGCACGCATACAGAGCCATACCTCTCCCTCACCTAGGCCAGTCAGACCACCTCTCTCTGCTCCTTACCCCGGCATACACCCCTCTCAGGAGGAGAACTACACCCCTTACAAAGACTGTTACAACTTGGCCTGAGGATGCACTTTCTCAGCTACAGGACTGCTTTGCTAACACCCAGTGGGATGTATTTGAACATCAGGACCTGACAGAACATACAGAGACAGTACTGACCTACATCAAGTACTGCATTGAAAATGTCACTGTGGAAAAAAGCATCCGGGTTTTTCCCAACCAGAAACCCTGGATGACCAGCCAGGTCCGAATGCTGCTTAGAAACTGCGACTCTGCCTTCAGGTCAGGTGATAGAGCGCTGTACAGTGCTTCTAGAGCCGACCTGAAGAGAGGAATCAAGGATGCCAAGTCGGTCTACAGGAGGAGGATAGAGCACCACCTCACTGACAACAACCCACGACAGGTGTGGCAAGGCATACAACAAATCACAAACTTCAGGGGCTGCAACATCACACCTGGGAACTCAGACGCCTCGCTGGCAGAGGAGCTGAAGTGCTTCTTCGCAAGGTTTGAAAAAACTGAGCTCCACACAGCCACACCACCTCAGCCTCCACCAGCACATAGCACAGTCACACACACTGTACAGGAGCACGAAGTGAGACGGGTGCTAAGAGCAGTAAACCCCAGGAAGGCAGCTGGCCCAGACGGAGTACCAGGGAAGGTGCTCAAAACCTGTGCAGACCAGCTCTCACAAGTCTTCACCTGCATCTTCAACCTCTCCCTGTCACAAGCCACCATCCTGCCTGAAATCAGCCACAATCATACCTGTGCCCAAGAAATCAACCACAGACAGCCTCAACGACTACCGTCCAGTTGCTCTGACACCGGTCATCATGAAGTGCTTTGAGAGGCTGGTTTTACACCACATCAAAGCCAGCCTTCCTTAGACCTTCGACCCACACCAGTTTGCTTATAGAGCAAACAGATCCACAGAGGACGCCATAGCCATAACTCTCCACACTGCACTGAGCCACCTGGAACACCAGGGGAGCTATGTAAGGCTAATTTTCATTGACTACAGCTCAGCCTTCAACACAATCATCCCGGACATTCTGGTTAAAAAACTGTCGGACTTAGGCCTCCACTCACACACCTGTTCATGGATAAAAGACTTCCTCACAAACCGTCCCCAGACTGTTAAACTTGGCCCCCACGTCTCCTCCACCCGCACACTTGCACCAGCTCTCCACAGGGGTGTGTGCTGAGCCCACTACTTTACTCCCTCTACACATACGACTGTAGCCCAACCCACCCCAGTAACACCATCGTCAAGTTCGCAGACGATACCACTGTGGTTGGACTAATCTCAGGGGGAGACGAGTCTGCATACAGGGATGAGATCCTGAATTTGACAACGTGGTGTTCAGTGAACAACTTGGCACTGAACACCACGAAAACAAAGGAAATCATCTTCGACTTCAGGAAGCACCGCGCAGACCCAGCTCCCCTCCACATCAACGGTGTCTGTGTAGAGAGGGTCCAAACCTTCAAGTTCCTGGCACCCTCATCTCTGCTGACCTCTCCTGGACTTCCAACATCTCTGAGATCACCAAGAAGGCACAGCAGCACCTGCACTTCCTGAGAGTGCTCAGGAAGAACAACCTGAATGAGAAGCTGCTGGTGAACTTCTACCGCTCTTCCATCGAGAGGCTGCTGCTGTACTGCATCACAGTGTGGTACACCAGCTGCACTGAAGCAGACAGAAAGGGGCTTCAGAGAGTAATAAACACAGCAAAAAAGATCATTGGCTGCACACTCCCCTCACTTAAGGACATTTATAACTCCCACTGCCTGAACAGAGCAAAAAAGATCTTAAAGGACGGCTCACACCCCGGCTGTCATCTGTTCGACATGTTGCCCTCTGGCAGACGCTACAGGTCTGTCAGAGCACGGACAAACA
Source organism: Labrus bergylta (assembly GCF_963930695.1). Taxonomy (NCBI): domain Eukaryota; kingdom Metazoa; phylum Chordata; class Actinopteri; order Labriformes; family Labridae; genus Labrus; species Labrus bergylta. The sequence continues at coordinate 851,616 of NC_089200.1, forward strand.
GACTCAAGGACAGCTTCTTCCCCAGAGCCATAACCACACTGAACCTGGACATGCGTTGACCATCCCACCCTCACCACATACTGTGCAATATTTATTTTATATTTCTGCAATAATTTTATTTTCATAATGTGCAATATTTATTTTATATTTCTGCAATATCTTACATTTCATACTGTGCAATATTTATATCATTTTATATTTCTGCAATAATTTTACATTTCATACTGTGCAATATTTATTTTATATTTCTGCAATATCTATTTTTTAATTTTCTTCTTTTGTTGTTTTTAGCTGTGGATGCTTGTATGTGTGTGCACTTTAAAGGTGAAGCCAAATAATTTTGTTGTACAATTGTATAATGACAATAAAGACATTCTATTCTAAAGCTAGCTCAACCAGACCGACAGATTTTGCTGTGTGATGACATGTGGAATGTGCCTGACAATATTTCAGTGTTGCAAAGGGAAGATGCTACTTTGAAACCATTGTTTGCCAAAGTAGTCAAGGACACCAGTGGGGATTGTGTGGGGAAGGAGATGTTCATTGTTGACAATGATGTGCTGTATTGTGTTTGTAATGAAGACAAACGTCTTGTGATCCCAGCTCGTTGTAGAGTCCTTGTCATGCACCTAGCACACACACTCCCATGGGCAGGACACCTTGGTCGCCACAAAACCTACATCCATGTCAGTTCACGTTTTTTTTGGCCTTCCATGTACACCGACATTCAGAAATATTGCACCACATGCCCTACATGCCAGAAAACATGCACAGCCCGCAAATCTAACTGAGCTTTTCTGCAGCCTCTCCCTGTCATCTCCACACCATTCTGCAGGATCGCCATGGACATCGTGGGCCCTCTGGTGAAAAGCAGCGGAGGTCATCAGTACATCCTGGTCATCTGTGATTATGCAACGCGGTTTCCAGAGGCTTTTCCCCTTCGCACCATCACTGCTTCAGCAGTAGTGCATGCGTTGGTCCAGCTTTTCTCCAGGGTGGGAATACCAGGCGAGATCCTCACCAATCAGGGGACCAACTTTACCTCCAGACTCATGCAGCTCCTCTATAAGTAGCTGGGCATTAAAGCAATCAAGACCACGCCATACCACCCACAGACGGACGGCTTGGTTGAAAGATTTAACCAGACGCTGAAGAGGATGCTCCGGAAGTTTGTTGACGACACAGGGAAGGACTGGGATCGCTGGCTGCCATTCCTGCTGTTTGCATACCGGGAGGTTCCTCAAGCTTCGACAGGTTTTTCTCCGTTTGAGCTCCTGTATGGCTGGGATGTACAAGGACCCTTGGATCTACTTCGTAAGGGTTGAGAGGCTCCATCAACCACTACTAACGACAGAGGGGTGATCCAGTTTGTGCTGGAGATGAGGGAGCGACTCGTTAAATACCAGGAGGAGGCAGAGGTCAATCTACGAGAGGCCCAGAAGAGTCAGAAGACTTGGTACGACCAACAGGCTCGACATCGGGAGTTCCAGCCTGACCAGAAAGTTCTGCTGCTTCTTCCTTCATCCAACAGCAAGCTCCTGGCAAAATGGCAAGGCCCATACACCATCTCCCGCAAGATAGGCCCAGTCACCTATGAGGTTTACCATCCTGAGAAGAAAAGACTGAAACAGACCTACCATGTCAACCTTCTCGAAGAGTGGAAGGAGCGACAAGTGGCTTCTACAGGGATGGCTCTGCTGGTAAGAGAGGTGGACCTTGAGGAAGAAGAAGAGACGGGTCCAGAAACTCAAGCAGTGCCTGTCTCTCCTGTATTGGTACATCTGGCCCCAGAAGGGGGCAAGTCTTCCAGGAGGCTTCTTCTCTGTTTGCTGCCAATCCAGGGAAAACCACTGTGGTTGAGCATGTCATCCGACTGAAAGAGGGACAAGTAATTCGCCAACTTCCCTACAGAGCCCCGCAAAATCTGGTGGTGAAACTAAAACAGGAGGTAGAAGAAATGCTCAGACTAGGTGTGATTGAGCCATCCAACTCCGAGTGGTGCAGTCCGGTGGTCATCGTCTTCAAAAAGGACGGGTCCCTCCGCATCTGCATTGACTTCAGGAAACTCAATTCAATCTCTCAGTTTGATGCCTACCCAATGCCAAGGATTGAGACAGGAGATTTGTGCCCCAATTTGCCACGATTGCTGCACCGATCACAGCACTCACCAGCAAGGACCAGAGAAATCCTGTTACCTGGTCAGATGACTGTGAAACAGCTTTCAGCACCCTGAAAGCCCACCTGTGCTCTTCCCCTGTTCTCAAAAGTCCAGACTTCAACCGACGATTCCTGGTACAGGTGGATGCCTCTGCAGTTGGTCTTGGAGCAACTAACCCTGGCCATTAAGTGGGGATTGGAAAGTCTGCGGTACTACCTACTTGGACGGGAGTTTGATCTTGAAACGGACCACAGAGCTCTGACCTGGATCAATTCAATGAAGGACCACAACAGTCGCCTGACCAGATGGTATCTTTCACTCCAGCCGTTCAAGTTCACCATCCGACACCGATCGGGAAAGTCCAATGTGGTGGCTGACTACCTTTCCAGGTTGCCACACATCGTCAACCTCCGGGAGGAGGGGGAGGAGCTAACAGCAATATGTGTGATTTTCAACTCTGCATTTGCACCTAGAGACCTCCGGTGGGCGCCACAGTGCATCAAACCTTTTTTCCAAAGATATTGTTCCTTTTAGTTGCAGGTCCTGAAAAAAGGACTTAGGACTCCGTGAAAACGTCCCTCAACTTTCTCTGTCTGTCATTTGTACAAAATGGTTGTTCTTGGTCCCTCCATCCTTTCAAAATGAGATTTAGATGCTCGAAACCTATAGTGTCCAAAAACTGGTCGTTTTTCATCAAAAAAGGAAACTCTTAGTAAATCATCCCCAAGGACAAACGGTAAATCAAAAAGCATCTCCATGAATTTTAATAATGTGATTGTATCACAGCTTCTATCTTTACTATGAACTCAGTGATCTATGAGGGGGAATTCAGGTTCTCACACACACACACACACACACACACACACACACACACACACACACACACACACACACACACACACACACACACACACACACACACACAGTGATATCAACTTTACAAACCTTTACTTATTCTGTATTCAGAATTATTTCCCTCCTCATGGAAATCTACAACTTCTAGAAGCACAGTCTTCCCCTTTAAACTGAAATACTCACTTCAGGTTTAAAAAGCACCAATCAACGATTAACCATCATCTTTGAGCATCAAAAAAAAAAACCTCCTTCAAACCCCTTAAAGAGCCGGGACACTGCCTAAAAAAAGACCTGCATATTCAACACACATCAGGGATAAACAATCCACTCCACACACACACACACAGTCATCGTGTGTGTGTGTGTAGCAGCAATCAAAGACGAGGGGTGAAGGAGAGATGAGGACATGAAATAGGGCTGGAGCCTAATCTGCATAGACACACACATACACACTCAGCACACACACGCACACGTTGTGATGCATTAATTCTCAGCACTGTGTTCTAACAGTCCATGGGGAGTTGATGCTAGCAGCCAACTGTTCTGTTATGATAGCTTATCGATCCAACACACACACACACACCAAGTATTTAAATTTCCCAGTGACACACACACACACAGCATCGTCATCTCATCACTATTCAGAGCAGCACCTCCCCTCTGCCCCGGCATGACTCACAAATCAAACGAACACCAACCATCATGGCGTCTGAGAGGAGAGAGACGCCTCAATTAAGACCGTACACACACACACACACACACAGACACACACACACACACACACACACAGACACAGACACAGACACAGACACAGAGACACAGAGACAGAGACAGAGACAGAGACACAGAGACAGAGACAGAGACAGAGACACAGAGACAGAGACACAGACACAGACACAGACACAGAGACAGAGACAGAGACACAGAGACAGAGACAGAGACACAGACACAGACACAGAGACAGAGACAGACACACACACACACACACACACACACACACACAGACACACACACACACACACACACACACACACAGACACAGACACAGACACAGACACAGACACAGAGACACAGAGACAGAGACAGAGACAGAGACACAGAGACAGAGACAGAGACAGAGAGACAGAGACACAGACACAGACACAGACACAGAGACAGAGACAGAGACACAGAGACAGAGACAGAGACACAGACACAGACACAGAGACACAGAGACAGAGACAGAGACAGAGACACAGAGACAGAGACAGAGACAGAGACACAGAGACAGAGACACAGACACAGACACAGACACAGACACAGAGACAGAGACAGAGACACAGAGACAGAGACAGAGACAGAGACAGAGACAGAGAGACAGAGACACAGACACAGACACAGAGACAGAGACAGAGACAGAGACAGAGAGACAGAGACAGAGACACAGACACAGACACAGAGACAGAGACACAGACACAGAGACAGAGACAGAGACAGAGACAGAGACAGAGACACAGACACAGACACAGACACACAGACAGAGACAGAGACAGAGACACAGACACAGACACAGAGACAGAGACAGAGACAGAGACACAGAGACACAGAGACAGAGACAGAGACACAGAGACACAGACACAGACACAGACACAGACACACAGACACAGACACAGACACAGACACACACACACACACACACACACACACACACACACACACACACACACACAGACACAGACACAGACACAGACACAGACACACACACACACACACACACACACACACACACACACACAGACACACACAGACACACACACACACACACACACACACACACACACACACACACACACACACACACACACACACACACACACACACAGACACAGACACAGACACACACACACACACACACGGTTTCCAGTTTTAATGGTGCCGAGTGACAGACTGTAAAGTCAGTGGAATCTGCCCAGTCACACCAGTTAGCAGCATGTTCAGCTTCTAAACTGGGAAGACACAATTAAAGGGAAGGGGGGGGGGCTGCCCCAAGTTAATTTAAAGGAAGCTGCTGTTGTAATCAGTCATGAAGATAGGGACCATAACAACATTATGAATACAACCAACAGATCCTGTGAGCAGGACAAAAATCATCAATGTGAGCATGTGTGCAGGTTTGATTCATCTTGTGTTATCGTCTTGTTTGAGAGCCCCCTGGTGGTGGAATTTACATACTACGGATTAACAGTGAAATGTCCGTTAATGGTCTCACCTTTCACTTTGTGTTTCACTTCCATTCAACAGTTTCACCCGTAAAGAAAAAAACAAAAACAGGAAACTGAGCATAAAGTTGGTCCTAAAGAGTCCTACATTTCCCACCATGCATTGTGTTATGTTTTCCTATCGAGCCTCATCGTCTCTTTTTGAAGGTTTTCTCTCTTTAGTCGTATTTTAGCCGACATTCACTCACAGCGACCTTCAGGTCCGTTTCTTTTGGACACACTTTGAATACAAACATTATTTTCCTATTATTAACTTCCTGCAGGCTGAGGACCAATCAGATCACAATCAGATAAAGCACTGCGTGAGTGCTGGAAGGAAAGTTGTCATTTAATGCTGATTGTGCACTGTCACACGTTATGGCAGAGCTGCATTGAATTAATTCTCTCAGAAGTGGAGAGAAAAAGTGAGCAGGTCTGTCCTTGACAGAAATTAAGCTTTTTGTGCCGTTGACCTTAATGGAGGCTCTGAAGAGAAGAAGGACGGAGCGGAACATTAAAATGTTAAATATGAGTCTGAGTGGTTGAGCTGAAAGCAGCTGGAAGGTTTAAGAGAGAGAAGCTGCAGATTAACAGCCGTTTTGGACGCCCCTCAGTTTGCCAGATATGAGAGCAGTTATCAGGTCAACAGGTGTTGCAGCGATGGAAGCGGTCAAGAGAAGTGGTTCAGATAGAAGTGATTGTACCCGACCTAAAAAGCCTCTGCATGTTTCTAATAAGCTCCACGAGCAGAAACGTGCTCAAACTAGGATCAATATTGGAGATGCTTTTGAAAAATGGAGAGAGGTTAGAACACAGAAAGGTTTACAGACCCATGCAGAGCTGGATAAACACTGAAGCTTCAGAGTCCACCACATGGTGACCTGAGTGAGCATCCACTCTAGAGAGGAGGGGGGGGAGACAGCTCTCTATGATGTTTACTAACGGTCAGGTCAGTATGCAGTATATATATATTTGAGTATTTAAAATGTGGTTTCAGCTAAAGAAAAGTTTGTGACCTTTTCAGAGCTGAACGTTTGTTTTTTGTTGCCGTGGGTTACCCCCCCTCATCCATCTGTTGTGTTGTCATGTTGTGACTTTGTTTTGTTTGTGTCTGTTGTCTATTTTTACTCCGTGTGTCTGTGTCCTGGGACCGTCTGCTGCAGAGTCCCACTTTCTCCTGCGGCTCCGTCAAGTTTCATCTGATCTGATGAACTGAGTAAAGACTGAACGCACGCACGCACGCAGACGGGATGAATAGAAGCTCCAACCATAAGAACACCTGAGGATTTATTTATTTTAAGCGCATTACCTGGACAAGAGGAGAGACGACGTGGATCTGAAAGACTTAAAGGTTCATCCTCTGAGGAGTTTCATTTTCTAATCTTCATGTTGATGACCTTTCAGTCTGAAAGCCTCACACAGGAAGCATGATGGGAAATACTACGGCTCAAACACTGGAGGGTTTAAAAACTTAAGACTCAAACGAAGCTGAAGAGTTTAGAAACAGAGCTGAAATGATGAATCCATCAGAGAGAGAGAGACAGAAAGAAAGAGAGACAGAAAGAAAGAAAGAGAGAGAGAGAGAGAGAGAGACAGAAAGAAAGAGAGAGCGAGAGAGAGAGAGACAGAAAGAAAGAGAGAGAGAGAGAGACAGAAAGAAAGAAAGAGAGAGAGAGAGAGAGAGACAGAGAGAAAGAAAGAGAGAGAGAAAGAGAGAGAAAGAAAGAGAGAGATGGAGAGAGAGAGAGAGAAAGAGAGAGAAAGAAAGAGAGAGATGGAGAGAGAGAGAAAGAAAGAGAGAGAGAGAGAGAAAGAGAGAGACAGAAAGAGAGAGATGGAGAGAGAGAGAGAGAGAGAAAGAGAGAGAGATGGAGAGAAAGAGAGAGAGAGAGAGAGAGAGAAATGTAGAGAGAAAGAGAGTGTGTGTGTGTTTTGCATGGTGTCAGATGAGGTGAACAACTCTATCTCTCACACACACACACACTGCTGAGCTGTTCTGTCTCTCTTCATCTTTTATCGTTTAAAACGTCTCCTCTTTTTCTCCTCAGTGAGCTGTCAATCACCCTTCAAGCAGCAGAGGACACACACAGCTGATTCTTCAGGCATGAAAGAGCGAGCGAGCATGCACAGAAAAGCTACAGTATGTGTTCAAAAATCTAGCCTGCGTGTGGAAGAGGCCATTCCTGTTCTTAACTGCCAATTTCCACATAGTATGCATCATAAGAGAACTACAAGATCACAACAGAACTACAAGATCACAGGAGAACTACAAGATCACAGGAGAACTACAAGATCACAGGAGAACTACAAGATCACAAAAGAACTACAAGATCACAGGAGAACTACAAGATCACAGGAGAACTACAAGATCACAAAAGAACTACAAGATCACAGGAGAACTACAAGATAACAACAGAACTACAAGATCACAGGAGAACTACAAGATAACAGGAGAACTACAAGATCACAAAAGAACTACAAGATCACAAGAGAACTACAAGATCACAGGAGAACTACAAGATCACAAGAGAACTAAAAGATCACAGGAGAACTACAAGATCACAGGAGAACTACAAGATCACAAGAGAACTACAAGATCACAAAGGAACTACAAGATCACAAGAGAACTACAAGATCACAAGAGAACTACAAGATCACAGGAGAACTACAAGATCACAGGAGAACTACAAGATCACAAGAGAACTACAAGATCACAGGAGAACTACAAGATCACAAGAGAACTACAAGATCACAGGAGAACTACAAGATCACAAGAGAACTACAAGATCACGAGAACTACAAGATCACAGGAGAACTACAAGATCACAAGAGAACTACAAGATCACAGGAGAACTACAAGATCACGAGAACTACAAGATCACAAAGGAACTACAAGATCACAAGAGAACTACAAGATCCCAAGAGAACTACAAGATCACAAAAACTACAAGATCACAGAAGAACTACAAGATCACAGGAGAACTACAAGATCACAGGAGAACTACAAGATCACAGGAGAACTACAAGATCACAGAAGGACTACAAGATCACAGAAGGACTACAAGATCACAGGAGAACTACAAGATTACAGGAGAACTACAAGATCACAAGAGAACTACAAGATCACAGGAGAACTACAAGATCACAAGAGAACTACAAGATCACAGGAGAACTACAAGATCACAGGAGAACTACAAGATCACAGGAGAACTACAAGATCACGAGAACTACAAGATCACGAGAACTACAAGATCACAGGAGAACTACAAGATCACGAGAACTACAAGATCACAAGAGAACTACAAGATCACAGGAGAACTACAAGATCACAGGAGAACTACAAGATCACAGAAGGACTACAAGATCACAGAAGGACTACAAGATCACAGGAGAACTACAAGATCACAAGAGAACTACAAGATCACAGGAGAACTACAAGATCACAGGAGAACTACAAGATCACAAGAGAACTACAAGATCACAAGAGAACTACAAGATCACAGGAGAACTACAAGATCACAGGAGAACTACAAGATCACAAGAGAACTACAAGATCACAGGAGAACTACAAGATCACAAGAGAACTACAAGATCACAGGAGAACTACAAGATCACAGGAGAACTACAAGATCACAACAGAACTACAAGATCACAGGAGAACTACAAGATCACAAAAGAACTACAAGATCACAAGAGAACTACAAGATCACAGGAGAACTACAAGATCACAAGAGAACTAAAAGATCACAGGAGAACTACAAGATCACAGGAGAACTACAAGATCACAGGAGAACTACAAGATCACAAGAGAACTACAAGATCACAAGAGAACTACAAGATCACAGGAGAACTACAAGATCACAAGAGAACTACAAGATCACAAGAGAACTACAAGATCACAGGAGAACTACAAGATCACAAAGGAACTACAAGATCACAAGAGAACTACAAGATCACAAGAGAACTACAAGATCACAGGAGAACTACAAGATCACAGGAGAACTACAAGATCACAAGAGAACTACAAGATCACAAGAGAACTACAAGATCACAGGAGAACTACAAGATCACTAGAGAACTACAAGATCACGAGAACTACAAGATCACAGGAGAACTACAAGATCACAAGAGAACTACAAGATCACAGGAGAACTACAAGATCACGAGAACTACAAGATCACAAAGGAACTACAAGATCACAAGAGAACTACAAGATCACAAGAGAACTACAAGATCACAAAAACTACAAGATCACAGGAGAACTACAAGATCACAAGAGAACTACAAGATCACAGGAGAACTACAAGATCACAAGAGAACTACAAGATCACGAGAACTACAAGATCACAGGAGAACTACAAGATCACAAGAGAACTACAAGATCACAGGAGAACTACAAGATCACGAGAACTACAAGATCACAAAGGAACTACAAGATCACAAGAGAACTACAAGATCACAAGAGAACTACAAGATCACAAAAACTACAAGATCACAGAAGAACTACAAGATCACAGGAGAACTACAAGATCACAGGAGAACTACAAGATCACAGAAGGACTACAAGATCACAGAAGGACTACAAGATCACAGGAGAACTACAAGATTACAGGAGAACTACAAGATCACAAGAGAACTACAAGATCACAGGAGAACTACAAGATCACAAGAGAACTACAAGATCACAGGAGAACTACAAGATCACAGGAGAACTACAAGATCACAGGAGAACTACAGAGATCACGAGAACTACAAGATCACAGGAGAACTACAAGATCACAAGAGAACTACAAGATCACAAGAGAACTACAAGATCACAGGAGACTACAAGATCACAGGAGAACTACAAGATCACAGAGAGACTACAAGATCACAGGAGAACTACAAGATCACAGGAGAACTACAAGATCACAGGAGAACTACAAGATCACAAGAGACTACAAGATCACAAGAGAACTACAAGATCACAGGAGAACTACAAGATCAAGAGACTACAAGATCACAAGAGAACTACAAGATCACAGGAGAACTACAAGATCACAAGAGAACTACAAGATATCACAGAGAACTACAAGATCACAGGAGAACTACAAGATCACAAGAGAACTACAAGATCACAGAGAGAACTACAAGATCACAAGAGAACTACAAGATCACAAGAGAACTACAAGATCACAGGAGAACTACAAGATCACAAGAGAACTAAAAGATCACAGGAGAACTACAAGATCACAGGAGAACTACAAGATCACAGAGAACTACAAGATCACAAAGGAACTACAAGATCACAAGAGAACTACAAGATCACAAGAGAACTACAAGATCACAGGAGAACTACAAGATCACAGGAGAACTACAAGATCACAAGAGAACTACAAGATCACAGGAGAACTACAAGATCACAAGAGAACTACAAGATCACAGGAGAACTACAAGATCACTAGAGAACTACAAGATCACGAGAACTACAAGATCACAGGAGAACTACAAGATCACAAGAGAACTACAAGATCACAGGAGAACTACAAGATCACGAGAACTACAAGATCACAAAGGAACTACAAGATCACAAGAGAACTACAAGATCACAAGAGAACTACAAGATCACAGAAGAACTACAAGATCACAGGAGAACTACAAGATCACAGGAGAACAACAAGATCACAGGAGAACTACAAGACCACAAGAGAACTACAAGATCACAGGAGAACTACAAGATCGCAAGAGAACTACAAGATCACATGAGAACTACAAGATCACAGGAGAACTACAAGATCACGAGAACTACAAGATCACAGGAGAACTACAAGATCACAAGAGAACTACAAGATCACAGGAGAACTACAAGATCACAAGAGAACTACAAGATCACAGGAGAACTACAAGATCACAGAAGGACTACAAGATCACAGGAGAACTACAAGATCACAGGAGAACTACAAGATCACAGGAGAACTACAAGATCACAAGAGAACTACAAGATCACAGGAGAACTACAAGATCACAAGAGAACTACAAGATCACAGGAGAACTACAAGATCACAGGAGAACTACAAGATCACAAGAGAACTACAAGATCACAAGAGAACTACAAGATCACAGGAGAACTACAAGATCACAAGAGAACTACAAGATCACAGGAGAACTACAAGATCACAGGAGAACTACAAGATCACAGGAGAACTACAAGAGCTTGCAGCGAGCTCCGTCGAAAACACACTTGCAGCGTATCTGTAACAGAGCAGAGGGTAGTGGCGCTCCAGAGACAGACCGTGGCGCTCCATGAGGAGACAGGAGCATTGACTAGAGTGGCCTTGAACAGCAGCGTAGCAGCGCTGACGGACCGAGGCGTTCACTGAGACTGTGTAAATTGTCAGTTATGAGGAGCTGCACGCTGGGGTCACTTCCTGATCTATAAGAATAATACATGAAGCCGTTTATAGGAAGTGTTTCATAACGACAGTATGGACGTCCTGACGGGTCGCAGACACAGACGATGATCTGTGTTCAGTAAAATGTAAACCTGATGAATCAGAGAGTGAGCTGAGGGCTGCAGAGACCTGGGAGATCTGCTGCTGTTCCTGCTCACAGAAAAACAACCTGAAACAGCATTTGGAATTAAACTGAATCATTTATTGTTGTTGCAGGAGCCAATGTCATTTTTCAGCAGAAATATAAATGAGAGAAGTGAAAAGAGAAGAAGAGGAGGCGGCGGGACGGCCCAGGAGACGAGCAGCTCCAGACTCATCCTGGACTGAAAAACGAGGACTTCAATCCCAAATCCCAAACTAGTGAGTTTATTGTTTTTCTGTCAAACTCTTCGCAGATCACAGCAAACAAAAACCCTCAGAGACTGAAAGACGCCGGAGAAGCTGCTCGATATCAGACCAATAGTAAATATGTGTTTCTCTTTTATCAGCTCCAGAAAAACAACGAGACCGCAGGGAGAGAAAACACAACAAGCCGTAATAAACACATGTTTCAAGGACAAACCACTAAACAGATACTGCATCCTTCACATCACAGATTATGATACGCTTTTTGCAGGAGTCTGATTGGCTGTAACACAATCTATTATCTGAGTTATCAGCCAATCAGACTCATCACCTCCCATCACTGTCAAACACTGCAGTTTATTTCATCTGTCCGATAATTCAGCTGAAGATCAGGAGGGAACATCTTCAGACTGTCAGCAGCTGGTTAAAGGAGCAGTATGTAACTCTGACACCTAGTGTTTAAAATGGGTACTGCAGTCCAAATTCAAAACATTATAGAGAGCTGTCTCCCCAGCGGTCTTACCCGTCCCACGTTCCAGGTTAAAGACTGACCCTGAACTATCCCAGAGTCAGAAGAAATAATGAGAGATATAAATGTGCTGCAGACTTCAGAGTGTGAAGGTTTTTATGAGGACAGTTTATTAAAGAGATTCATGTTGGCACTTTAATCACATCTTCTGTTTTAATCAACAGATTCACAAACTCAAAAACATCAGATTTAAGATTAAAGCCCCGTGTCCACCGAGCGGTTCTTTCTGAGCGCCAGCATCTTTTTTCATTTGTTTTCAATGAGTGGAGAGCGTTCACAGCAGACGGTGTCCACCTGGAGGGAAAGAGCAGCACCCAGTGTCTTCTTTCCGAGGACTCTGCTGTTTTTGTGTTCCCACTCTGAGAGCTCAAGTTGAAAATCGTTCAACTTTTTAGAAAAGCGATGTTGACGTCACCGGCGCTCTTTTCAACATGTTTGATATTCCCCGTAGTTTTGTCTTGTCCCCTCGTCCTCCTCGCTCCGTTTCTGATCGGGAAATAAACGATCTCAAATATAAAACATGCAGTAAAAAGAAACGGAGCAGTGTCATTCATACAGCTGGCGTTATCAACAGACTGTTGTCATGGAGACAGGACGGATGTGCAGCACTTCGAGCGCTTTACTGCCCAGAAAAAATGCTCTGTGGACTTAGCGGGGCTTTAGATCAACATTTTCTGCAGCTCGACTTTAAAGTCTTTAAAAACAAACACAACAGGAGGATCTTTATTCTTTCACACAGTTAATAGTTAAACACTTAAACATTAAAAGTATTCATCAATGTTTTAAAAACCTGTTCTCTCTCTGCAGCGTGTGTGTGTGTGTGTGTGTGTGTGTGTGTGTGTGTGTGTGAGTCACGCTTAGAGTCTTCATGCTATAAGTAAAATAACCTCCTTCATCTCTGGATCCAGAGACGTCAAACCAAGAAAGATAAAGGAGCAGGTTCAAAGGTTTTCTCCATGTTGGTGCAATCAGCTTCAGAAGGATTTCAAATCATTTCAGTGACATTTTAAAAGATGATCATGAAAGTCAGGAAGAGGAACATTTACTTTCACCAAACAGCTGATTCAGTTTCAGTCAACGCTTAAGCTCCTCCCACAAACAGCTACACCCTCCAACCAGCAGCCAAAACAAGAAAAAGCCTCACAGCCCCGTCCGCCCGCTCCGAGAGTGCCAAAACAAACCAGCCCAAGCTAAACGCACCCAGAGCAGACAAGACCAAGCTAAACGCACCCAGACCAAGCTAAACGCACCCAGAGCAGACAAGACCAAGCTAAACGCACCCAGACCAAGCTAAACGCACCCAGAGCAGAGGGAGGCAGCGAGAGAGGAAACCCAAAACTCCACCGAGAGAGAGAGAGACAGAAAAGGTTTTAAAGAAGAATTAGAAAGACGTCCTCCACTCTGCTGTGACACGTCTACGGACGGGACGGAGGGACTGCTGGTTCAAACAAGTCCTGAAAGACACAAACACACACACATTAACACACACACATTAACACACACACATTAACACACTGATCAACATCGCAGAGCGTCCGGCGGCTGAAATCTTCACAGAGCTGAAACACATGAACAGGTTATGATCCAGAGTTTATATACAAACTTTAAACTCTCACCAACTCAACTAGTTCCACAATTTAACTGTCACTAGACTGTTGCTAAGCAACCCAAACATCATCTTCTACTCTGTTGGTGTCCATGGTTACCACAGAGCGGCTACTCAACAATCTTTCTTGATCGGTGACGTCAGTCCGATAACAGATATGTTGATTAAGTCAGTATCGGACCCCGTACGGGTATCTGATTGGATCTTTCCCATCTCTACTGGAATGCCTCTCGTCCAATCAGATCGCTTGGTCAGAACTAACAGTTGTATAATGAGGTGCTCTATATCACAAAGTATCCTTTAAACTGAAGGTAGACGTTTAAAAACAGAAGAAATATGAGACAGGAGGGTACGGATACATCAGCTGTAAGTGTTTGTGTGTTTAATAATAATAATAATAATAATAAATTAGATTTATATAGCGCTTTTCTAAATACTCAACGACACTTTGACAGGAAACAACAAAAAAAAACAAAGCAAAAACTAAGAGAACAATACGAAATATAAATAGTGTCAAGAGAAGAGGATGAGAGTCGGTGGTTGTAGGCGGTGATGAAAAGGTGAGTTTTTAGGGATTTCTTGTAGGAAGTGAGTGTGGGGGAGTGTCTGATGTTTTTAGGGAGAGAGTTCCAGAGGGTGGGCGCTGCAATGGAGAAGGCCCTGTCCCCCCAGGACTGAAGGTTGGTCCTGCAGGGGGGGGACAGGAGGTTTGCATCTGCAGACCTGAGAGTGTGGGTGGGAGTGTGTCGGTGGAGGAGCTCAGACAGTCAGACATGTCGTCAGAGACATGTCGGAGGGGACCTAGTACAGAACCTTGGGGAACACCTTGGGAGAGAGGAGCAGTGGGGGATAGTGGTTGATGCTGATGAACTGGTATCTGTCAGAGAGGTATGATTTGAGCCAGGAGAGAGCAGTGCCGGTGACGTTGAAGGTGGTTTCAAGGTGGGAGAGAAGGATTGTTTCTATGTGTGTGTGTTCTTCTGTGTGTGGGTTAGTGTGTGTGTGTGTGTGTGTGTTCTTCTGTGTGTGGGTTAGTGTGTGTGTGTGTGTGTGTGTGTGTGTGTGTGTGTGTGTGTGTGTGTGGGTTAGTGTGTGTGTGTGTGTGTGTGTGTGTGTGGGTTAGTGTGTGTGTGTGTGTGTGTCTGTGTGTGTGTGTGTGTGTGTGTTCTTCTGTGTGTGGGTTAGTGTGTGTGTGTGTGTGTGTGTGTGTGTGTGTGTGTGTCAAGCCTGCCACACCTCCACCCTGCCACACCTCCACCCTGCCACACCTCCACCCTGCACCACAACGACATCATTTATTATCATGCAAGATTTCAGGAACTACATGTGGCTCCATTGTTAGTGGGTTTGTGTGTGTGTGTGTGTGTGTGTGTGTGTGTGTGTGTGTGTGTGTGTTCTTCTGTGTGTGGGTTAGTGTGTGTGTTCTTCTGTGTGTGTGTGTGTGTGTGTTTCTATGTATGTGTGTGCAGTGAGTAACTGTTTTTTTAATGAATTGTTTTAATCCAAACAGAGACAGAAATCCATTAACCCGGCGCTCCGTTACTGCAGAGGAGAAGCTGCTCATTCATCATGAAAACATCAGAGTCAGGAGGCCACGCCCCTACAGGCTGCAGAGATCATCACACACACACACACACACACACACACACACACACACACACACACACACACACACACACACACTGAGCAAAGAAGTTTGTTTCTTCTTCGTCTTTTCTGACAGTTGTTTCAGAATGATTGTGGTCAGGTGGTTCAACACCTCCGTGTTTGTTTTTAACCCCCGAGTGTGCAGCCATGATACATATTTAAGTGTGTTTGTGCACGTGTGTCACCGACCTTTGACCTGCTGCAGGTCAGAGCTCAGCTCCTGCTCTGATTGGCTG
>NC_089200.1:878764-881264 GCF_963930695.1 Labrus bergylta
CTTCCTGTTTAAAGCGTTTAAATTTCAGAATAAAACTGCTCCTGTTACTAACATTCTGATCAAATCAAACATGTTGAACATTATCGCCCATTTTATTCTGAAAGTTCAACTTCAGGATCATAGTCCACATCCAATCAGTCCAAACTCTGGAGCACTAAACAGGAAACAGGAAGTAGTAAACATCGTAGATATTAATCATGAAGGGCACAAAGTCTGGACTGAGTGTGAGATCTAGTCGAGTGTTTGAATTAGAGACAGAGCTTTTATTTTGAAGGCAAACAGAGGTGGAACTGTTTTACCTGATCTCTGGAAAGTTTGAGCGTCACATCTCTTATAAATAGTGCAGCGCAGTTACCGCCAACTGTCAGCAGACGACCATTTTTCACTCTAACTGTGCGCGGCTGTTAGCGCCCCCTGTTGGTGAGTTACACGACTTTTGCAATGAGGCTGATTTGCATAAAAAGAGGCAAGATTTCCTCCAATTGACTGACTAATAATTGCTCTAAATATGAGCGCCGCAGCGCAGTTAGGGGCGCATTTAACCCTTTGAGCTTTTTGTGAATTAGACGCCGTGTCTGACCACGCCCCCTCTCTGGAAGGGCTTGGGTGTACTCGGTGCTTTCTCGCTCCATGTCCTATTGTTTACGGTGAGAAGGCAGACTCAGAGGGCAGAACAAACACCTAGCTGTGGGAGTGTCACCCACCTGGGGGAGGGGCTACTGCCCTTTGTGATGTCATGAAGGGAAACTCTCCAAACGGCCTGTTTGAGCACACATTTTCTGAAAAGTTGAGCAGGCAGAAGACGGAGAGGATGGACTTTTCTCATCATTGGGGGGTTTGTGGACAGAGAAATATGGAGAAGTGACCTTTAAAGGATTTCATGTTGTTTCTTAAAGTAATTGTGCATCAACTGAAACTGACTTCAGTGCAGATTTAATCAGCCCTCACTTCCTGTTAGCTTTTTAAAAATCTGATGATTCATTTTTTACAGTGCAGAAAAATAAAAACAATCGACTGAAGACAAACTCTCACCTCAAGAATACCGCAGGAGTATTCAGTGAGAGTACTGCAGTACACGGTGTACTAGATGCTAGAGGACCAAAGTGTCCTCAGAGTACCCCCCCCCCCCCCCCCTCCACTTAAAGAGAGATGCTGCTGGTTGAGCTGATAGAGCACTTTATAGCATCCAGCCGTCCCGCTGAGTCAGCAGCTTCTCAGAGACAGAGCGAGGGAGAGAGAGAGAGATTAAGGAGAGGGTGAGAGAAGGTGAATGAGAGGAGAGAGGAGGAGGAGATGAAAGAGGAGCGGAAGGAGGTGAAAAAGAAAAAAAGAGCAATGAAGGAAGGAGAGAAAAGACGGACAGAGAGAACAGGAACTTCCTGAAGAGGCCTGGGTCTGACTGATTTATCAACAGGAAGTGATCAACACGTTTCAGGGACGAGATAAAGAACAGCCGAGTCTTTTTGGTGCAGAAGCAGCAAAGAGGAAAGAAACAAGTAACAGTTATTAATAACAGAAACATTTCTTTGTGCCTGACTTCATTTGTCTTCTTCTCGTCTTTAGAGGCTGTCTGACTTATTGCACACGTTCCTCTTTCATTCTGCAGAGTGTCCCGACATTACAGCACTCTCCGCCTGCAGCTGCTTCACGAGAACAGTCCTCTCAACAGGACACATAAAGTCCTCCAGATGTTGCATGAAGACTTTTTATTTTTTATGCCGACTTGCAATAAGGAACAATTAAAGCACAACGCTGCCCACGCTGTAGCAGACGCTCGCTGCAGTCAGCCTTTCTGCAGCACACTGGCTTTAGAAAAATCTTTTATTTTTACACAAGCTGCAATAACTAAAAAGATCCAAATAACTTACTCCTTCTTTAGCATCGAGACATGTCACTGCATGAGGTCAAAGGTCACAAAAACTGAAGACGATTAAAATAAAGAGGTTCTGGTTTCTACATGACAGCAGGAGCGAGACCTCTGTTACCAACAAAACATCTCGGATAAACGATAGAAGCAACAGGCCTGAAGTGATCCCTCCTCTGTCCCGGCTACAGCGGGTAAGCCTCAACTCAAAGCCATGTAGATTTATTAATTGAGGCGCTTCTCTTGGCTTCACTCCTGAGCGTCTTGTGAAATAAGAAGCCTCAGATCTCCTTCATTTCTGGAAGATTTATTTCTCTTTCCACTGTGGTCTTCTTAACTTTCACCGTTTTCCATCAGAGAACCATGGCCTCAGACTTGGAGGTGCTGACCCGCATCCCGACCGCTTTGCACTCGGCTGGATAATTTATTTGAAAACATTTATCTATTTCATGCTCAGTAATGATCTCTGACATCTTCACTCTTATCCTCTTTCTTTTCCATGAGGTTAAACTTTCCTGGGATGACGTTCCAACCAACTTGGAGAAGAAGTTCACTCTGAAGATGAGATCTAATGATCAGAATCTTTGTGTTCATCTTGAGTCTATTCCTGTCATGTTACATATTTTAATTCATCCA
>NC_089200.1:883764-903257 GCF_963930695.1 Labrus bergylta
ATCTCACGCTCCATCTGACCCTCCCTGTGAAGACCCCGAGATACTTAAACTCCTTCACTTGGGGGCAAGAAGAGAAATGTCATACCATCACACACACACACAGTGACCCTGGTTGGTCTCCTCTCAGGTATCCCCCTTAAACCCCCCCCCCCCTCCACCTGGTCCAAAACGCAGCAGCTCGGCATCCCATCCCTCGAGTCCTCGCCTCCCTCCACCGCTCACTTTAACAACTGATTTTAAGATTCTCTTTTAAAGCTCGTCTTGGTCTTGCCTTGCTGAAATGTTGACCCCCATGAACCATCTAGTGACCTCAGATCCTCAGGCAGAGCCCTTCTGGTCGTTCTAAAGTCAAGGCTCAGAACGACCTGCCAGAGGAGATGAGGCGAGCAGAGTCAGTAACATCCTTTAAATCACTTCTTAAACTCGCTCCTAAGCAGACGCACTGCAACACACCGTGGAACTCAAACCTGTCTGTGCTACTCTTTAATTAATTAATTAAAACTAATTTACAGTTTCACTATTTTTGGGCGAATACTTTATGTATACAAATATTTTTGTTTTTCTCTGTGATATTTCTGATGTCTTTGTTTACATTATTTGCAGCATCTGTTACTTGTTTTTTTTTTGTTTAGATTATTTTCAGTATTGTTCTTATTGTTTGTTTCCTCTCAAAATTGAAAAACTCAAATAAAAACTTGCTCCTTTGAATGCTTTTATTCATCTCTTTTATCCTTCAGGTTATTTATTTCATTCCTCTCTCGTCTGGACTGGTGATGTTTATTCTGTTATCGTCCTGACTTCCTGTCTTTGTTTTGTCCGTCAGCACTTTGTAAAAATCTGTTTTTAAACCAGCTATGAGATATTTTGTCCGAGTCAAATAATGGAACACGCATTTATTTACTTAATGACTTTTTGTCTTTTTCTAAAATACAAATTGAGACTCAGAAAGATTTGTAGTGAATTGTCCTGATTTTGTTATATTGTCTACATACTGTGTGTCCTGTTTTGCTCTATTTTTATGTTTTCAATGTTTGTATGTAATTTTCAATCGGGTAAATTTTATTTGTGATAGTAAATAGTCTTACTTTTTTATTTTTACTGTATTTTATTTTAACTTTGTTTAATCTCTTAAGGTGAGTTTTTGGGTTTCTACCTCACCTGCACATGTGTTTTATTTTTTATTTATTTTATTTTATAAGACTCAGGGGTGAGCATGAAGCTGCAGACAGAATAAAAGCCCGACCCCCCGATAAGCGGGAGAGAGAGTGGAAGAGGTGAAGACGTCACTCAGCCTGAGAGTGTGTCTCTGAGACTGACAGGCAGGGGGAGACAGAGACCAGAAAAACGACTCTGACTCCGTCTGTACAACAGTACAAACAGCCCGACATGCAGAGAGGAGACGAGGATTCACTCGGTCGTCACAGGAGTTCAAAGGTCACCGCTTTCAGAGCAGCGAGGAAAAGAGAGGAGGACCAAAGGCGAACGCTTCAGGAGACAAATCCACGCTCCGACACGGAGCTCTGATTCAGCAGCAGGAGGTCAAACTTTTACAGCAGTCAGCAGCTCGCACTTTGAAACACAATATGACAGGATTTTAACTTTTTATACCCCCCCCCCCCCCCCTCATCTCTGGGAAGTTTAAATTTAATCTAAAGAGTTTCAGAGCCGTCAGTGTTTCATCTGCAGCTCGACTTTAAACCATCCATCATCAAATATCCACAAACGGAGCGCTGTCTGTCCAACATGCTGCTCCACGTCTGTCCTGCATGAGATACATGTTTTATATTAACCGCTGCTTGATGTGTATCCTGCATAGTTTATGTATTTTCTCCTGTGGCTGCTCACCTGGCTGCTTCATTACTGTCATGATATTTCTATTTGTAGCTTTTAGCGATGTTTGAATTTGTTTTTTTTTAGGGAGCCTTTTATAAAATCTGTCCAGAGACAACAGATGAAAATTAGCCTTTTGGCTAACTCTGGAATATTTACTGAAATGTTTATTAATATGAAATGTCCCTGTAAAATAAATAAATAAACGTTTGAAACACAACTTGTAACACTGTGTCTCCAGTTTGCACAATAAACTGAGACACGAGGGTGAGGTATGTGCCCCCCCACCCCCAAATCAGACGCAGACCCCCGAGTGAGGGGTCGAAACTCGCTGATCCTGATAAATGTAGAGGAATTAAAGAAGAAAAAGAAGGACACAGCTTGTTATAAAATGAGTCCATGTTCCTCCAAACTGCAGAAGGTAAATGGCCTAAATGTTCTGATGGTTGTTTAGAGTGAGACTCATTTCATTGAAGGAGAGGAGAAATGGTTAACGCCTCTGAAACACTCTTCACATTTCAGTTCCTGAAGGATTTATTTTCTCCTCGTCCGTCAGATCTCAGACGTCTCTAACTTAGTTAGTTTTTCTTTTTCTGTGTCCGTGTTGTTTTTTACATCACGGTGAAAGTCAAAAGTTTGTTACTGATTCCGTCTCCTGCTGTGCTGAGACGTTTGATGTTTACGTTCTTGTGTGGATGAATTGATTCATGACGTCTGTCACTCAGCCCGCGCTGCGAGACACAGGGTCGTCCTCGTGTTTCAAACGTCTCTCACGACTTGTTGACGTCCTGTATTTATATTTCTCAGCGTCTGAAATAAAGTTTATACATAACAGTCGTGTAGTATTCAAAATCAGTCTTGACCTCAGAATCTAAATCATTTTTCTCAGACTGGGTGGACTCTGGATAACGGCAGAGCTGTTGCCCTGCTCAGGGATGCCGCAGCAGTACTCGGGAACTGCCCTGACACCTCTCCACTTGGTCCACACTCAAGTGGAGAGCTGTTGTTTCTGCTTGTTCCTGCTTGTTTCTGCCCTCCAGCTTGTTTCTGTCCTTGTTGTCGGTAAAAGAAGTAAATAAAGAGTTTTTAAACCAGCTGAAAGAATGAGATGGCGGCTACAAGCGTCTGAAATGAGTTTCCTCTGGAGGTCATCTGGGCTCAGACTTGGAGAGAGGGGGAGGAGCTTAAACACCTCAGTTGAGGTGGTTCAGGTATCTGATCAGGATCCTCCTGGACGCCTCCTTTTGGAGGTTGGCACGCCCATCTGGGAGGAGAACCGGGGTAGAACCAGAGGGATTATGTCCCGTATGGCCTGGGAACGTCTCAGAATCCTCCAGGAGCTGGAAATCTTTACTGGGGAGAGGGACGTCTGGGTTGACTTACTGCGCCTTCTTCCAACGCGACCCGACCTCGAATAAGAGGAAGAAAATGGAGGGATGGACCAGCTGAGCAAAGACTAATTCATTTAAAGACGTCACTTTGAAATCTGTAAATTATGAAGATTATTTTGTCACAGCTTGACGACACAAAGAGTTGAATCATAATGGATGACTTCTAAACCTCTGGAAGCCGTCCACATGATCAGAATCTGCTGATTTATTCAAACTTAGTGTAGTGGCTATTTGTCCAAAAAAAAAAAAAATGGAAATAAACTAATATCAAACAGAATCAAATGAGCACTGATGCACCATGGGGATGTGATGTACGCAGGCAAAAGAAGTCCAACGTCCATGCAAGAGATCTGCGTTATTTTGGTTCAAAAGAAAGCAAACAAAAGAACAAAGAAAATCGAGGTTCCTGCTGCCTCTCATAGGCCCACCCAGGTGCATGCTGGTCCTCTACCTGCCTCTGGTGCCCACAGTATTACCCAAATACCTAACAAAAAAAATACTAATACAAAATAAAATGTACTAAACAAATAACTAGCAAAAGAAAATATTACTCAAAATCTATTCTAAATAAAGAAAATGTGTAGAATAATTAAATAAACACCACCACCCAAATATCAGTAAACTAAATACCAAAACTCTTTCTAACAACAATGAAATAGCTCCAACACTTAGCGTGAATCATGTCGAGTATAAACAGACGACATCGTGAACTCTAATTAAAAAGTTTCTTCCCCCTGAAACCTGCAGCGAGCAGACGCTGGATTCATGGACGTGTTCCATTCAGAGTTCATCCATAAGTCTGATGCTTCCTGGATGTGAGTGGGAGGATCGGCTTCAACAACTTTGGATGTAATTTATTCCACCAGAACTTTTCCACAGACGGAGAACTTTGACTGGCCTCCGTCCCGTCCCGCATCCTGAACTCCACAAACAGCCTCGGCTTCGGCTCCGCCTCCTCAACCACACACACCGACCACCGGGATCCAAACCCCTCTAGAGACTCGCGCACCGACTCGCAGAGCCCCTCTCCTGGTGAGAGCGGATGTACATTTTGTTCAATTCCCCTGTGTTGAACCCTGGGCATCGCCCGCGCTGCACAGCGAGCTGCCGTGCCAAGTTTCCGGCTGGCAGAACAAAGCGGCGCTGTATTTTTAGACCCAACAACATGGCTACAGGTGGTGAGGAGTCAGAACTCAAGTCCTCCACTCCCACAAGATCCTCCGGAAAAAGAAAGGGGCCTCTGCTGTCAAGAAGTGAAAGAAATCTCAAACGCAGGAGAGGAGAGAAAATACTCAAATTAAACGTGTCCTCTGCCAAAAAGTAGTGGAATGTTTCCACGCTCGGGTAACAATGAGTTTCTGTTTTGATTTGGAAATGTAGGCTGCAGAGCGCCGACTCAAAGTTTGGAGACCTTTAGGATGAAACTATCTCACAACAACGTGTGAACACAAAGTATTCTTCAGTGTGTTGGTGAACTTAAGACTTTCTGGATTTCCATCTTTTCAGGGCCTCGGAGAGTTTCTTCATAATTAATTTACACGTTAAGGTCAGAAGAGTACGAACATGGCGTTCTGCATGAAAAAGACACTTCAGCGTACTTTTAGATTTAACGTCTCCTCTTGATTCTTTATGCACAAAGACAAACTCGTCGGTACTGTTTCAGACGGTTGACCCCTTTATTCTGAAAACTCAGAGACTCTTTAAATGTAAGTGTTCCTGCACAAAACACCTTCATGCTGGAGTTTAGTGATGATCCTGATCGATCGATGGGTCGATGATATTTTCTCATATTTACGCATCAAAAGGCCCAGACGCCTCGCGGTCTCATGGTTTGGTCAGGTCTTTTAAGTCCTATGTTTTTTGGCTCAGTTCTTCCTGGTCGTCTGGTTTCAGAGGTGTGCGGCGTCCCTGAGCACCGTGGACTTTCATTCACAATTCATCAGAGGCAGCACTTCCTGTGAACGCCACCTCGTCTTCCAGCAAGCTGCCAAACTGTCGTCTCTTCTCAGTGGTAAATTGGCCCCTTCAGAATCTTTTTGAGACTGTTGTTGTGCCGTCTTGTTTTGGTCGTTTGATTCTGACTGCATGTTGTTTTGTGTTTCTTTTCCCAGTGCCTCGCTCTCGTTGTTCCAGCGCTCCTGAACACTACCATTCCATATTTGTTTACATGCACAAACACAAAAACAGGATATGGAAACCTTTCAGCGTTCTAACCTCCCTCCATTTTTTAAAATCAGTCTAAATTCTAAACATTGTAGAGATCTGTCTCTCCCCCCCCCTCACTCAGGTCACCATGTGGTGGACTCTGAAGCTTCAGTGTTTATCCAGCTCTGCATGGGTCTGTAAACCTTTCTGTGTTCTAACCTCTCTCCATTTTTCAAAAGCATCTCCAATATTGATCCTAGTTTGAGCACGTTTCTGCTCGTGGAGCTTATTAGAAACATGCAGAGGCTTTTTAGGTCGGGTACAATCACTTCTATCTGAACCACTTCTCTTGACCGCTTCCATCACTGAAACACCTGTTGACCTGATAACTGCTCTCATATCTGACAAATCGAGGGGCGTCCAAAACGGCTGTGTGGGGGGGTGCCTTCAAAGCGCCTACCTTCTCTGGTCCAAACAGATCCAGAGCATTCAGGAGCAGAATCTAAAGTTAGAAGGAGGACATACTGGCTGCTGCATTGTTGTCAGAGAAGCCAGCACTTCAACATGTTTCCTTAATGATCAGAGAGTAAGATACCTTTATCATCTCACTCTCTACACAGCTCACTAATTGGACCTTTAAATAATCATGTTTTATGTTTATCTTTACAGCCCAGATACAAACTGCATCTCCTTTGCAGTTGATCTATTTAATCAAAGATAAAATAATTGATGATCATCTCTCTGCCTTTTGTTTTTGCAAAGCTGTATTTTTGGGTTTCCTCCGCTCAGATAAGAACATTTGGAGGAAACTCGTCTTTCAGGTATCAAACTGTTCCTGTTCTTTTTTTAAGGCGTCAGTGTTTTTAGTGGAGACTGCGAGCCCGAGCGGAGACAGACGGGTCAGATCAGCTCTTCTCTTATTGCCTCCAACCATCTTTCACTCAACTCTGACAGCCGCAGAGTCAGTAACAGGAAACACTTTGGCAGCAACAGCAGACCGACATGCCCTTGGGCAAGAGATATAGAGGAACAAAAGAGAGAGAGAGAGAGAGGGAGAGGGAGAGGGAGAGGGAGAGGGAGGAAGATTTGTGAGAGGACTTGATTCATTTTGTGGAAACTGTTGAAGGGTCGGTTTTGCTCTGAGGTGAACCCAAGACTGCTTCAACCTCAAATTTCTGCTTCAATCTGAGAGAATTCAAAATCAGAATCTGTAAAAACCTTCTGTTTTGATGATTCGCTGCATATCCGTATTCATTAAATCTCAACATGAACCCAGATTTAACAGATATAGTTTTATTACAGTTAATATAAAGTGACATCACATCCTTCTTAGAATCAGGATAATCTAAAAATAGAGAATAAAGTCAGATATTTTTTAAGCCCGATAGTGTAAAAAAAGTGTAAAAATCCTGCAGTTCCTCGAGCGTCCACTAGAGGCTGGCTGCAGAAGCACAGGAAGTCACATACACACCCATTCTAAAAAGCCTGTTTTTACAGCAGAGATGAACATGTTTACAGCCTGGTTCAAAAAAACAAATAGGTGGGATTCGAACCTGGGTTGCCTGCTCTCTTCAGTGCCCCTTGTTTTCATCTATATATACTGTATAATCCTGTGTATCAGCTACATGTCATTCAGAAGAGAGGAGACTTTTTAACAACGTCTTCAAACGGCTGATTCTGAGTTTGAACTTTGTTTCAGGGTTAAGATGAGGAGAGTCGTGTTCAGAGGAAAAGATTCAAGTTACAGATGACAGGAAACGAAGAATGTTAAAGAAAGAGCTCACAAGTATACAAGGATGAACGCGAGTGTGTGTGTTGATTTCAGCTGGTCTCTGAACACAGGCTGCTTTGTCCTGAACCGAGGTCTGAAACCGAGAGCAACCAGCCGTGACACACACACACACACACACACACACACACACACACACACACACACACACACACACACACACACACACACACACACACACACACACACACACACACACACACACACACACACACACACACACACACACACACACACACACACACACACACACACACACACACACACACACACACACACACAGAGTGCTTGGTCTCGTCCTACATCCTGTTACCTAAAAACTGATCAGATTTCACCACGACAGGCGGGGAAATTCCATTTAATAACTTACTAAGGAGATGAGGAGAGAGGAGACGAGGGAGGAGGAGGCGCAGTACAAGCTAACTGGTTGATCAGCTGATATACAAACCACAGACTGTAAACATTAACGAATTCATCAGTTCCTGCAGGGGGCGCTGGAGTCCCATCGATGGCGGTCTCCATGCTGGAAATGCTGTCTCAGTCTAACTTTCAGTCAACCTAACGACAGGCTGAGAGCTGGAGCTGAGGCGGGTTTTAAACCTCCTGACAAACCGTTACACCGCGCCCACCTGTCAATCAGGTCAGCTACACGCCTTATTGTGAATAACTCTTATCCTTCATCAAATCAAAACTGATGAGTCATCAAAACATTCACCCCCCGTACAGTGTGTGTCCATCCAGACATGAGCTAATCACACCTATTTGGTTTTTTGAACCAGGCTGTAAACATGTTCATCTCTGCTGTAAAAACAGGCTTTTTAGAATGGGTGTGTATGTGACTTCCTGTGCTTCTGCAGCCAGCCTCTAGTGGACACTCCAGGAACTGCAGGATATGTACCGGCTTCATTTTTCATTACTGGAGGTTTCTGCTTGGTAAAATCGTTTAAATTATGACTTAAACTGTGACTCTGAAGAAAAGTAGAAACACTTTGGGAGAGAGGACTGACAACAGCAACTTTAAAGTTATTCTGTGTTCATTTAAAACAGGAAGTCCCAGCTGTTGTCCTCATATCATCGCCCGAGTCCGAATATTCCATACGCGTTTGTTTCAGAATAAACACATTTTTAATTTCTCTGTTGTGTTATTTCTATTAGTAACATCTAGACATTTGTGTATACATCGTTCTGGTTTTTGTTTGAAGGAGTTATGCCGGTGAAGTTATTGAGTGTTATAACATGTTTCAGACTTCAGATGCTGCTGTGCATCATGGGTAGTCACAGCGGGAGGAGAACGTCCTGTCTGCTCTAAAAACATCTTCCCCATCCTTACATCTCTATCTCACCCAGGGAGGAGCGAGAGAGGGCACACATGAACACACACATGAACACACACATGAACACACACATGAACACACACATATGAACACACACACATGAACACACACATGAACACACACATGAACACACACATGAACACACACACATGAACACACACACATGAACACACACACATGAACACACACATGAACACACACAAACACACACACACACACACACACACACACACACACACACACACACACACACACACACACACACACACACACACACACACACACACACACACACACACACACACACACACACACACACACACACACACACACACACACACACACACACACACACACACACACACCAACAGGGAGTTAACCTGTTGCCCCCCCTTCTTGCTCTCAGCTGGATCCGAGTGAGGAGGGTAAGGAGGAGGAGGAAGAGGAAGAGGAAGAGGAAGAGGAGAGAGGAGGAGTAGGAGTTAGGAAGAGGAGGGGGAGGAGGAGGAGGAAGAGGAAGAGGAAGAGGAAGAGGAAGAGGAAGAAGAGGAGAGAGGAGAGAGGAGAGAGGAGGAGGAGGAAGAGGAGGGGGAGGAGTAGAAGTTAGGAAGAGGAAGAGGAAGAGGAAGAGGAAGAGGAAGAGGAGAGAGGAGAGAGGAGAGAGGAGGAAGAGGAGGGGGAGGAGTAGAAGTTAGGAAGAGGAGGGGGAGGAGGAGAAGAAGGAAGAGGAAGAGGAAGAGGAAGAGGAAGAGGAGAGAGGAGGAGAGAGGAGAGAGGAGAGAGGAGGAGGAGGAAGAGGAAGAGGAGGGGGAGGAGTAGAAGTTAGGAAGAGGAGGGGGAGGAGGAGAAGTTAGGAAGAGGAGGGGGAGGAGGAGAAGAAGGAAGAGGAAGAGGAAGAGGAAGAGGAAGAGGAGAGAGGAGAGAGGAGAGAGGAGGAGGAGGAGGAGGAGTAGGAGTTAGGAAGAGGAGGGTAAGGAGGAGGAGGAGGGTAAGGAGGAGAAAGAGAAATGGAAGAGGCAGAGGTCCTGGAGGTGAAGTTCTGCCTAAAGATAAAGTGCTGAAACAGGGTGGGGGGAGAGAAACATGAACCAGGGTTTTCCCAACATCAATCCCCAGACGGAAATGAGAATAAATAAAAAGTCTTTGACTCAAAAATATGAGAATCAAACGGAGAGAGTTTATAATGATTAAAACAACTTCGACTTGACTCTCTCTTCAGGAAGGAAGGACATATTTATCGTACAATCTCTAAAGATGTTTTTGGTGTTTCCAGAGAGCAGAAGCCCCCTCCCCCCTGCTGCCAGCTCATTTACATCCCAATTTAAAACTACAATAACTTGAAGAAAAGGAGGAGGAGGAGGAAGAGGAAGAGGAGAGAGAAGAGGAAGAGGAGGATAAGTGTGCGTCTGTTACCTGATAATCCAGGATGCTGAAGCCGAGGCCTTTGTCTCTCTCCTTCTGAAGCTCCAACACCTGAACGTCAGGAGACCACAGAGCCAGCTCCCCGTCATCTTCATCCTCCTCATCATCTTCCTGCTGCTGCCTGTGAGGACTCCTCTCCTCCTTCAGCAGCACCTCCTCTACCTGCTGCAGATATAAACAACACACTTTTAATACAATCATAAACATGAAACATCCAAAACTCAAACCTGTAGCTGTTATGTTATTATTTTTGAGTGCATGTATTTTGTGTTCAGCTCTCCAATAAGACTGGACAAGTAAGACCGTTTTGGTTTTCTTGTAAATTTATGAAATATTTGGCAGTTTTTTACCTTTGTGACATTCAACGTTCATTTTGTTTGTTTTTGTGCAGAGAGTGAGACAGGTTACCTGTTGGACCACCTGCTGGTCCCTGTCGCTCTCCTTCAGCTCCGTCTGACTGCAGAGCATCGACGACAGCTTCAGCTCGATCTGAACAAACATCAGCAAAAGATCAGATTCATTATCAATACCAGAAAACTCTTATTATATCGTATGTGTGTTCATTAACTCTCTAACCTCATCCACACTGGGCTGTGCCTGTCTAACAGGTCCAAGTCGAAGTGCTGGTTCAGGTTCTGGTTCTGATTCGGACTCTGGGTCTGGTTCCAGGTCAGAGGTCGGGTGTCGGCAGCAGACCAGAGTGAACGGAGGAGGAACCTCTTTGAGGAAGGACACCACCTCGCGACGGGACTTCCCGTACAGCTGAACATCGTTCACCTGCACACAGAAAAAAAAAAAACAACAAAATATATTTTCACTTTTAGCCAAAAACTTGAACTTTTAAAACTTCTCCTGATTCAGCTGAACAACAAAAGAGCATTAAAATGGATTGATAGCTGGTGACATGATAAAGATGAGAGTAAAAAGTAGTGGTCTAAGGATTGAGCCTTGTGGAACTCCACATTTTTATTTAGTCTGAAGAGACTGCCCCAATAAAAGAGAACCAATCTACTTTTAACCATTTCTCTGTCTGAAAATATTCTTTTTACACTTCTGTTTCAGTCAGTGGAGTTGTGAGGTTCATGGTTAAAAGTCTTGCTCTCGTAGACTGGAATAAAGGCGTTGTTACAGGAAGTTGACATATCTTATGAAATGACACCTGAGGAAGAAAGAGTGATTATCTTTGTCACTTTCCAGTTCAGATAAAGTCCCTTTTTCGGCAGAATTTAAAGGTTCCAACACTTTAAAGATTCAAAAGATGTTAAAGAAAAATCTACAAATAAACGAATCGCACATCCAGTTGTGTTTGTGTTCCTCTGTAAGAGAGTGCATGTTTTTACCTCGAGGAGCTCGTCCTCTGGTCTCAAGACTCCGTGTTTGTCGACGGGGCCTCCAGAGGCCAGAGAGGAGATGTAGTGATGACCATCGAATGAGTCCAACTCCACACCGAGACGCAGCATGTGGACGGGCAGCAGCTGCACGCAGACATACAAGACGACAGGAAAACAGAGGTTAAAATGTTTTAAGGTCAGTGCAGCTCAGAATAACGCAGTCCCAATATAACAGTGCTGCAAAAAGATTCTGTTCGAGTATGAGGATGTAGTTTGTAACATTTTTGAATGGGGATTCTTTTTATATTACATTTATATTATATATAGGAGCTAAATCTGATCTAAATCTAGGTACTGCAGTCTAAATTCTAAACATCATAGAGAGCTGTCCCCCCCCCCCCTCCTCTCTAGAGTGGATGCTCACTCAGGTCACCATGTGGTGGACTCTGAAGCTTCAGTGTTTATCCAGCTCTGCATGGGTCTGTAAACCTTTCTCTGTTCTAACCTCTCTCCATTTTTCAAAAGCATCTCCAATATTGATCCTAGTTTGAGCACGTTTCTGCTCGTGGAGCTTATTAGAAACATGCAGAGGCTTTTTAGGTCGGGTACAATCACTTCTATCTGAACCACTTCTCTTGACCGCTTCCATCGCTGCAACACCTGTTGACCTGATAACTGCTCTCATATCTGGCAAACCAAGGGGTGTCCAAAACGGCCGTGTGGGGGGGGTCTTCAAAGCGCCTACCTTCTCTGGTCCAAACAAATCCAGAGCATTCAGGAGCAGAATCTAAAGTTAGAAGGAGGACATACTGGCTGCACACAGCACCGCTCCAACAAAGACAGAACAACGTGATAATAAAGTTTTGTGTTTCTCACCTTAGAGGATTTCTGCAGCTCTGCATCATCTTCAATAACAGGATCCAAGTGCACCACCTGAACACACACACACAGATTTATGGATGAAAGTAGGATCATAATATTTAACACTAACCATGGAAAACAGATAGCATCAATGAAAATGTGTAAAATTTTGTCATCTCACCAGAACTTCATACTTCGGTCCCAGAGCCTGCTCCCATTTATCCCTCAGTTCTGCATCTGAGGCTACACACACACACACACACACACACACACACACACACACACACACACACACACACACACACACACACACACACACACACACACACACACACACACACACACACACACACACACACACACACACACACACACACACACACACACACACACACACACACACACACACACACACACACACACACACACACACACACACACACACACACACACACACACACACACACACAGTGAACGGGCTGTGTAAGCAGTGGAACAGATGTAAAATGACAGTCGAGCAGTTAAAACATTAAAACATTAAAACACAGCAGCTTCCTGCAGCTTGTGGATGAAACGCTCAACACAACACGTTACACTCACACACAACGTGACACAAAGTGATAAAAACTACAACGCCAAAGCGGAAATAACAAGAACAGAAGAGAAGCCAGGAGAGAGGGCCTGTGCCTCAAGTGAGGAAGTTTAAATATCCCGGGGTCTTTTCACAGCGAGGATAGGATGGACGGTAAGACTGAGGGGTGGGGTCGGCAGTAATGCAAGCGTTGTGATGAAGAGGGAGCTGAACCTGAAGGCAAAGCTCTCGATCTACAGGTCGATCTTCTTTCCGACCCTCACCAGTGGTCATGAGCTTTGGGTAGCGTTTGTATCAAACAGTACAGAGACGGGCTAACTGGCTAGTGCTGAAAACAGTCGAGCGGGGCGCTCTGTGGACACGAGAGAGACGCACGCCATTCTCCCTGTTGGAAGTTATTAGCTCAACCTCTGAAACGACTGTTTGAAGGAGGAAATGTTAGATTTTGTTGCTTTAAGCAGAAGAGAAAACAGCACAATGTAAAACTCTTAAAGGCTTTCTATGTGATGTTTTGATCCAGCAGATGTCGCCCTTGAGCTCCAGCATGAAACCAAAACAACTCGCGCTGCATTGTTGTGTTAGCATGCTAATGCTAGCTTTCTTTATTATGCTGGTGTCTTCACACTGCATGTAAATTTACCTGAAATGAGCGTGATCTAGAAACACAGTTAAGCAGTGAGTACAGTATGTTATTCTTCTTTTCTCTAGTCCCTCAATTAAACAACTTTTATACACGAGGGGAGGAGTCAGCCGGCCGTCCTGGCGATGTAAACAAAGTGAAGATAGGACTCTGAAAACTCTGAAAACATCACAGACAGTGGGACTCGGGTGTTACACCCATTGTAGACAGTCATGACTCGCAGAGTTATTTTCAGAGGATATACTTGATTTCTACATTTAAGTATGAAAAATCACATAGAAAGACTTTGAGAAGAAGTGTTGCATCCAAAACTGGACTTCTGCAGCCAGACTGACACTAAGAAAAAAGGCGTGCTGGTTCTAACAGTTGTGTGTTTATGACATTACACAGCTGGTAGTTCTGCAGCAGAGCAGCAAGAAGAGCAGTGTTGTAGTTGTGCTGCAGTAAAAACACTCAGCACCTCTCTGCTGCAGGCTGACCGTCACCTCATTGGAATTCACCGGTTAGAAGCAAAAAACTAAATGACTCGAATATAAACTGTAAAGTAAGCAACTTCAGCTGTGTGTGTGTGTGTGTGTGTGTGTGTGTGTGTGTCTGTGTGTGTGTGTGTGTGTGTGTAATGCTCCTGCACACACACCAAAGTGTCCCAGCAACAATGGCTCCTTAAATCACAGCAGAGTGAAGGAGTCGTGCAGCAGTTTGAACATGAGGCACTGACAGTCCGAGCAGATTACAGCTCGGCTCCGAGAGAGGAACGTCCTGTTCAGCCGTCACTCCGACCCGGGCAGGAAAACCAAAAGAAAAAAAACACCTCCATGTTCTGACAAATCTCACGCACATGTTGAGGGATTTTTGCAGCAGGTCTGGCCGTGTAACAACAACAGCCTCTGATTAAATTAGCATTGCTAACCTCGGCCTTCTCAGAGCAATTAATCTGCAGCGTTTGGCTGAATAAACAGGGTGATACATCGCCGCACGGCTGTCAGACGGCTCGGACACTTTACATCTGTTGGCCGGGAGCAGGCGGGCGGCGTGCTAAGTGTTAGCGTGGCGTTTTTGGCCACTTAGCAAAGCTAATGAGGAATAAAAAAGAGAGGGAATAATTCAGAGAAGAGGGCTATTTAGAGGCCTGCAGTGACTGAACGTCTGCAGGAGGGTTTGGGCTGAGTCCTGCAGATCCGATCAAGTATTTTTTCTGTTTGCAGAATAAATTAAACACAAATGTCCACAGAGTTTGTAAAAATATTTGAGATCATTTAGGCTGTAGTTGCAAAGATGCGTGCTACATGATCAAGTGTACAAATGTTATTTTGGTAACAAACACAGATGTGCAGAAAAAGTCAGATGATCTCGTTATAGAGCTGCAGCTCCTGGACGAGACTACTTCTCCCACATCCTGTAGCGTCCTGAGGATCTCATGAGGCCACGCCCTCTTCTTCTTCGCTGCTCGTCTCCTCCTCCTCATCATTAGCAGACAGACAGTTGACCGTTGGGCCGATGATTTGAGGATGTGCCCGCTCCTCCTTGGCTCTGCTGCCTAGCCCTCGGTGAGCGCCCTGATGGCTCTCAGACTATTTCTGAGCGGTCACACTCAAAAGTCTTCTGGTTCAGAATCTCTTATCAGAACTGTTCTGGTGTCTTCACTGTTACCATTTTTCTCAGCAGCCAATCATATCGTATCTAGCTGACCTTGTCACTGACATTAAAATCTGTGGAGGCCTCCTTCAGAACAAACTTTAATTTCTCTGTTTTTTTGTCCTCCTTAATGCTGCAGCGTGAATGAGACCCAACGAGTTATGTTGTGTGTGTGTGTGTGTGTGTGTGTGTGTGTGTGTGTGTGTGTGTGTGTGTGTGTGTGTGTGTGTGTGTGTGTGTGTGTGTGTGTGTGTGTGTGTGTGTGTGTGTGTGTGTGTGTGTGTGTGTGTGTGCGTACTCACCGCTTTCTAGCTGCGCCGTGTTGAGGTACGTCTGTTCCAGTGTTGGTGACATAAAGTTAAACCCAGACGAGCGAGCCATCACATCAGACGACCTCCTCAAAGACACACGAGACGACTCCCTCTCCACTGAGACACACACAGAAACACAGAGACACAGAGACACAGAGACAGAGACACAGAGACAGAGACACAGACACAGAGACACAGAGACACAGAGACAGAGACACAGAAACACAGACACAGAGACACAGAGACACAGAAACACAGAAACACAGACACAGAGACACAGACACAGACACAGACACAGAGACACAGAGACACAGACACAGAGACACAGAGACACAGAGACACAGAGACACAGAAACACAGAAACACAGACACAGAGACACAGAGACACAGACACAGAGACACAGAAACACAGAAACACAGAAACACAGACACAGAGACACAGAGACACAGAGACACAGAAACACAGACACAGAGACACAGAGACACAGACACAGAGACACAGAAACACAGAAACACAGAGACACAGACACAGAGACACAGACACACAGAGACACAGAGACAGAGACACAGAGACACAGACACAGAGACACAGAGACACAGAGACACAGAAACACAGAGACAGAGACACACAGAGACACAGAGACACAGAGACACAGAGACAGAGACACACAGAGACACAGAGACAGAGACACAGAGACACAGAAACACAGAGACAGAGACACACAGAGACACAGACACAGAGACACAGAGACACAGAAACACAGAAACACAGAGACACAGACACAGAGACACAGACACACAGAGACACAGAGACAGAGACACAGAGACACAGACACAGAGACACAGAAACACAGAGACAGAGACACACAGAGACACAGAGACACAGAAACACAGAGACAGAGACACACAGAGACACAGAGACACAGAGACACAGAGACAGAGACACACAGAGACACAGAGACACAGAGACACAGAGACAGAGACACACAGAGACACAGAGACACAGAAACACAGAGACAGAGACACACAGAGACACAGAGACACAGAGACACAGACACAGACACAGAGACACAGAGACACAGAGACACAGACACACAGAGACACAGAGACACAGACACAGACACAGAGACACAGACACACAGAGACACAGAGACACAGACACAGAGACACAGACACACAGAGACACAGAGACACAGAGACACAGAGACAGACACAGAGACACAGACACAGACACACAGACACACAGAGACACAGAGACACAGAGACAGAGACACACAGAGACACAGAGACACAAAGACAGACACAGAGACACAGACACAGAGACACAGACACACAGAGACACAGAGACACAGAGACACAGACACAGAGACACAGAGACACAGAGACAGAGACACACAGAGACACAGAGACAGACACAGAGACACAGACACAGAGACACAGAGACACAGAGACAGAGACACAGAGACACAGAGACACAGAGACACAAAGACACAGAGACACACACACAGAGACACAGAGACAGAGACACAGAGACACAGAGACACAGAGACACAGAGACACAGAGACACAGACACACAGAGACAGACACAGAGACACAGACACAGAGACACAGAGACACAGACACACAGAGACACAGAGACACAGAGACACAGAGACAGAGACACAGAGACACAGAGACACAAAGACACAGAGACACACACACAGAGACACAGAGACACAGAGACACAAAGACACAGAGACACACACACAGAGACACAGAGACACAGAGACAGAGACACAGAGACACACACACAGACACACAGACACAGACACAGAGACACAGAGACACACACACAGACACAGAGACACAGAGACACAGAGACACAGAGACAGAGACACAGAGACACAGACACAGAGACACAGAGACACAGAGACACACAGACACAGAGACACAGAGACAGAGACACAGAGACACAGAGACACACAGACACAGAGACACAGAGACACACAGACACAGAGACACAGAGACAGAGACACAGAGACACAGACACAGAGACACAGACACACACAGACACAGAGACACAGACACAGAGACACAGAGACAGAGACACAGAGACACAGACACAGAGACACAGACACAGAGACACAGACACACACAGACACAGAGACACAGACACAGAGACACAGAGACACAGAGACACAGACACAGAGACACAGAGACACACACAGAGACACAGAGACACAGAGACACAGAGTCAGAAAGAGTAAATCTATGAGCAGGCATTTCCTCTCTTTTACTTTTCATTTATAGAATCCTGACATGACATTTTCTTAATATTCTCTCTTTTAATAAAAGCTGCAGCGAGTCGAAGAGAACCGGTACCGATAAGACGCTGTGCAGGAGTTTGACTTCAATCTTTGGGAACAAAAACAGCAAATCACCAAATAAAAGGCGCCTCTGATGTGCATCGATATCGTTTCATTTTTAGGAGTAACAAACCAAAGTTTAAACATCTGACATCATGACGACCCTGCTCCTCTGTTTCTCCTCAGGCCCCCTCACGTCCTGCGTCTGGCGCTCTGCAGGCCGAGGACGCTCTGACCTCCTGACTCGTGGTTAAAGTTGGAGATCTGTAATATTGCAGTTTGTTTTCCTGTCACACTCATCAACACTGTGCGCCGATAAGAGCGCCACAGAAGAGAGCGGGATATAACAAAGTGAGACTTCGGGGCTGAACTCGGCGCCTCGTTGCTTTTTCTCAGTAATGAAATAAAAACGGTCTGCAGCAGATAAGAGCTGCACTCCTCTTCCTCACTTGTTTCTCTCTGGCCTGCAGGCTGACCGGTGCACGCTGCCGGCCGATCGCAAGACAAAAAAAATGACCCTGAGCCGGGTGAATTAATCTCTGTGTGGACGCTGTGCGGAGGAGGAATCAGAGTCTCTGTGCAGAGTTTGGGGAAATTACAGCAAGTTGAAAACAAATTTGTCATCTTAATCTGAGCGAGGACAGAGCGGAGAGGAGGAGACAGCGGAGGAAACAAAGCAGGAAGCTGCAGAACTTCTTCAGCCTCAGATATGAACGCCACTATCGCACACATTTTAACTGCATGATAGAAGTTTAAACCAATCAGAGCTTTTTGTGAAATTAAAGTAAAACCTGAAACATGATGCCTCAAACTCTTCCTTTAAGTCTAATGCCTCGTGCCCACCTGGCGTTCCTGCTGGCTGTGCGCTCGGAAACGTTTGCATGAAGTGTGTGTTTGTCTCCATGACAACAGTCTGTTGATAACAGCCGCTGTATGACCGACACTGCTCTGTATCTTTTTACTGAATGTTTTATATTTGAGATCATTTATTTCCCGGTCAGACACGGAATGAGGAGGATGAGGGAATGGGGAATATCCTACATTTGTAAAAGAGCGCCGGTGACGGATTTTCAACTCGAAGCACTTGGGACGGCTGCACGTATAAAAGGACGCTGGGTGCTGTTGAAAATGCTGGCGCTGTGGGCCGAGTGTGAGTGCGCCCTTGGTCATATCGGGGGCTTTCCATCCATGAACAGTTGTTCTATCTACATTTTTAATCAAACAAAAGGGGCGGTGTTCTGTTGATATATTTATATAATAAAACACTAACTCCTCCCTCCTCTGTCTCAGGTTCACTTCAGAAGAATCCGTCTACCTTTGTCCAGAGATCTCTCCAGAGCTTGGGGTTTCTTCCTGACCACAGAGAGAACGACGGTCTGACCCGTCTGCTTCATCACCTCCAGAACCTCGTTATTGGTCAGACCGTGGACACTGACGCCGTCCAGCTGACAAAAAAAGACAGGAGGAAGACAGAAAGATGGGAGGAGATCAACAGGAGGACTGAGAAGTTCAGACTTTTTAACAACAATTCAAACTTGTTGCTGAGATATTAAGGACTGAGTCAGATCTGAGTTTGAGTTTGATCTGTTTACACACACACAAACACACACACACACACTCTCTCACACACACGGCAGGTTCTTACAGCGACCAGTCGGTCGTGGATCCGGATGTTGCCACTCTGATCTGCAGCGCTGCCGGGAACAACGTGTTTAACAAAAACTCCTACAGCGTCTGAGAGAGAGAGAGAGAGAGAGAGAGAGACAGAGAGAGAGAAAGAGAGAGAGAGAGAGAGAGACAGAGAGAGAGAAAGAGAGACAGAGAGAGAGAAAGAGAGACAGAGAGAGAGAGAGAGAGAGACAGAGA